>NC_137109.1:25649226-25706726 GCF_949357685.1 Gobio gobio | reverse complement strand
AATGTTTTGGCAGATAGAACCTTATAATTCTAAGTGAAAAGTGTTTTTTTTTTAGAATTAGAAGGTTCTATCTGCATTTGACCCATTCCAAAAATCCCCATTTACAATTTTGAGAGGATTTTGATATTGTATATTTAGAATACATTTAGGGTCCCTGTTATTTTCATGTTTGAAAGAAACTTGTTCCCCATATAAATTTTCTTATATGTAATGCAAAAACTTTGAAGCTCAATATCTCAAAACTGCTCAGAACGCAGATAGAACCTTATAATTCCAAGGGGACGACTTTAAGGAGATATTTCCACCTCATTTAACAGAAAATGTATAATGTAGCCCTTTTTAACTAAATGAATGTAATCCAATGAGTCTAGTCATACTACAGTAAATATTTTATTTTATTATTGTAATACAATCATTTGTTTTTTAGATATTAAATATTTTGTGATTTTTTTTTTACATTTTGTACTATTTTACATGATTCTTTTCTCACTGTATATATTAGTTTTGTATTTCTATGTTGATGTTTAGAGCTTGGGTTTTCATAGTTTGTTGGCCCATGAAGGCTGACTGTTTTAGTGCCCATAATAGGCTATTTTTGGATGTGGCTCCAGCAATGCCTGACAGCGTATTCGGCACATGCAGGGTGAAGGGGAATCATCAGAAATCAACTTTTTCTATCAGCTCAGAGCAATTGACTGATGATTCACTGCGACATCTCTGCTGATTTCCAAATGAAAAGCAGGAGCTTGCTGAATAAACATTCAGCTGATTGGCACCACATTGAGTTCATGGATTCTTTGATTGCGCACCAGTTATATATTATCTGTTTGTGACATTATGCAAAATTGTGTTCATGTATGAGCCATGCTATAGGCTACTATGGCAAGGCTATATGGGGTGAATTTGCTTAATAGTTGTGTTACTCTACCATGTGGTATTGTTTACCCCTTGCAATCCACTCTAACTAAGCCTAATGTGCACCAGTAGAGCATTGCACTTAAAGTCATTAATTAAAATAATAATTAAAGAGCATTTTTTTCTTTTTTTAAATAGACAGAGTGCAAATTAAATAGTTGATTCTTTTTTATATGTGGTATTTATCTAGAAAGTCTTTATAAATATATTTACTAAGTAATTTGCAGACTATTATACAATATTACACAGTATTTTTGCTTATGATGTTATTCTCTCAAATATGTGTATTGAACTGTGTATGTACATTGAAATGTGTACCTGTACATTCTGTATGCTGCACATATAGAACATAAGGTTTATATGGAGCCCTTTTCAGTCTATGATATAGTATGTGGCCGAATCCAAATGGCAGAGTCCACCCATACAGCTCGAAGCCAAATCATGTTAACATTTCTCAGAAATCTTGTTAACATATTACTCTGTCTGCCTTAATTTACCTCCCAGGCTCCATGAAGGTGAACAAGCACTCTGATTAGATGCTGAGGGGTTCAACCTAAATTAAAAAGTATTTTTAAATGGTGCCTGGACCAGTCCATACTAAGCACCGGTCTATATGCAGCGTTCCCCTGTTACACTCAAGGTCACGAGGGGCGAAGAGTTTTAATTGAAAATGAAATTGTCTACCTGATGGGTTCACCTAATTATGAAATATTAGAGCGGAGAGCACGGATCAAGAATGTGAGAAATTATGAAAGGATCACCTTGGAATATTATGGTTTGTGATGTGCTGTGAACCCTCTTGCTGACCAATGGCAAGCTCCAAATTAAAGCCTGTGCTCTCTGTCCTCAAACCAGAAACACAAATCCCATGAAATAATGAAAGTAATTTAAAGGCCGCCATCTGGCGTGAATTGCCTTAAAGGCTGCTCCTTGAGAACTATTGGATAGACCACCTTGTCTTGGTTTTTCGCGACGCAACATCATTATCATACATATAGTATCGGTTTCGGTTTAGACGGAGAGTATGCTGAAGCCACAGAATGGGCTTTGATGACAAGCTGCGACGCTAAGCCTCGTCCCTGGCTTCACAACATGATGACAAAAGCATATGACATTTGGAGTATGGAGTTTCTGTCTTTCCATGCCATCACCGAGACACGCTAATGGGTCCTGACATTACAGCTGTAAGAGATGCCAAGCATAAAATGTGACAGACAAAGGGTTATCTGGGGGAAAGAAAATACCTAGAACCCGATGACACCCCCTTCCGGTTCCTTTAGAGTCCTCCAGCATTGAAGGACAAATGACCAGGGCTTATCTAAGGCTGGCTAGAGACACAATCCAGTGCGTATGGTGTTAATGTTTGATAGCAGTTGCCTCAGGCAAGACACAAAAACTCAAGGCAATAAGGTCAATAGGTTTTGGGCTGTCTATTGAACACAGCCCTGTGGCTATTTTCTATTCCTTACATTCTCTGGACGTCTTGTCCTTCTGAGCTACCTTCATCGTGACTTGGTGTCTTTTTCCAGAACCATGGTGTGTCGGCTTCCTTTGAGTCTCAGACCCACGTGTATATCCGGCTCTTTGGAGTTTGCTTATGTATTGATCGCCGCACTGTATTTATATTTCAGGCTTTAGCCTTTCAAAGCGTATGATATTCGTTCCACCACTATAAGTATTATGGTAAATGGTAAAACCGATGTCAAAGTGTTCTAACATTTGTCCTGCGATTCAGTTAATCCTCCAAATAAACAAAGAGGGCTGCTGAGAAACTTTAGAGGAATAATTATGTTTCTCATGCACACAAGCATGTGAAATGGCTTTTGAGAAAACAACAAAAACTGTGGGCTCATGTATCACGTCTAAATGAAAAGGTTTTTTTGGTGCTTTTTTTCCCATTTCTTCATTTCCCCTATTGCCTCGGACCTTAACAACAAACAGATAACATCAAACAGCATCTTCCCTGTTCTAAAAGCCTGGCAGCTTTGAGTCTGTACATGATTTAGTTAAACAGTTGACATTTTTTCTTTTTTTTTGGAAACATGATCTTCCTGTTAACATAAAAACCAAAAACCACATCCTTCCCGTTTTTAATACTCATTATCATAACTTAGTTAGATGAAAATAATCTTGTACACAGATTTAGTTTAGCTCTGATGCTTTGAGATGAACAATAACTGGAGGCATTTTGATTAGATGTTATTATATCACAGTTTTGGCCCTAATTCATGCCTGGATGTTGCGATTAAAAATAACAGACCCGGAAATGAAAGACCTCCAAAAATATATGTTACGAAAATATTTATCTTGTATATTTGTGCATGTATTTATATGTGAGTGTGTTTGCAGTATTGGCAGATAAATATGTTACTTTGTGCAAAGATCTAGGTTTAATGGCATATTTTAGACATAAGGTGGATTTTAATACTCTCTGCACATTGTGTGATTACTTGTGAGGAATGGGATGCTAGTCTAACACACATCTCTTCTATATTCTGGGCCTTGCCGAAGTGCTGGTGACAGGCGTTTGACAGGTAGACAGTGGAGTGTAGGGGAAGAGAGTGGAGGAAAAACATGTCTTTGGAAGAGAAACCCTGGAACTGTCTGCTGTATGGACACTCTAAATATATTCATATGAAGCCATACATAGAGCACATTCATCCCAACACATCAGCTGTTATATAAGATATTGCTCTATTGTGCATTTGCAATTGACAGCTGTGCTGTTGTTAAAACATTAATATGTTTGGTGGTGCTTTACAGGATTGCTTACAGTAAAGCTTGTGTGTAGTTAAATTGTTGAAAAATAATGAAACAATTTTTCATAATTTATTCATATTTAAACACACTATTCAAATGTGTTGGTAATGACAGTATAAAGTGTTCATATTTTACAGTGACTCTTTCTTTTTCCTACATAGCATATCTTTGAAAATTAGGAAGCATGCATGTTTTTGTGATATACTGTATATACTGTATGCTATTTACCATTCTATATCAGAAGTAGTTAACCAATTATATATAAAATATTTTCCAAACTTCATTAAAATGTATTTGATCAACAAAAAAGATTAAATACAGCCACATAGTCTTTTTTCCCCCTTTTTATTATTGATTATTATTCTGAGCACCAGTAGTAGTAGTAGTCTGCAAGAATACATAAATTGAATCATTTTGGGCATATGGCCAATTAGTCTCTTTTCATTTATGTGATATACTGGAGCCAAACCAGAAAATGGAGTCCAGAAGATCCCACAGCATTCCTGTACACAAAATCCACATAGTTGTAATTCATGGGCGGGTTTATGCTAATTTTGAATGAGTGTGCACACGCGCCCTATTTACGAATGATTGGAATTCATTAACATACACGCACTTAACTGTCAAATCTGAAGATGAGTCCAGGGGAGAGTTTATGTACAAATTACTCTGAATTTACTCATATAGTTATGAATATTTCCCAGGCCCATTGACCTTTAGTTAGACTTGGAGTATGGAAAAAAGCAAGAGAGGTAATGACGAAGGCACAACATATTCAGATATTCCAAAACTGTCCCCTTGATGCCTGTACAACTTTCTATTCCTTTTCTATTCAGAGGCAGGCGTAAAGACTTAAAAGAGTGTCGGGTCAAAAGCAGGGATGGGTGTGCTATTCTGTTTACAAGAAAGTAAGAAAAATCGTTTCCTTTTCTTTTGCAGAGAATGAGAGAAGCAATGTTAACATTTTACAACAGCTTAAGAACTTTTTCATTTTTGAAAATGTGATTTATTGAAATCATCATACCCCCTGAGGTATCCCAGTCCATCTTTATTAAACCGCAGACTACTGTCACAAAGTAAGTCACACAAAAAAACATCAGCTCTCTTTTTCATACAGCAGGAATGCCAAATAATTCACAAATCCATCAGTGCTATGAAACCGTATGCCTGATAACGTAGACAACACCTCCTCCATGTTGGAAAATGTACGAACCATCTCAAACAGACGCCCTCACAGCACTCAGGTTATTCTTAGCTCTTTTTGAATTGGATGTGGACCTTCCTTGAATCAGATGTCGAAAAGAAAGCGCATCACTCTGAGGCATACATCACGGACACAAAGAGACCCTGAAGGTTGTTTATTAAATATTCCTAACAGCTAATTAACCACCCCCACTTCTCAGAATCGCCATTGTTAACGATTCCATCATTTGCAGGTACATTTATTTTGCGAAACAATGGAGTGAGTGTGGCAGCTAGCCTTCTGTCCTGCCAGTGAAGGCTTGAAAGATGGCCCACCTTTGATGCCATGTACTCACTATCTGCCTGACCATAGAGGCAGTTACCAAAATATATTGCTGAGGGGAAAAGAACAAATCACAAGTGACTAACAGATATATTGCAGATCCGGAGGCATAGTTTATTCCCTTCCATCCCAAAGGAATTTATTTGAAGGTATAGACTATTGTGTGAGTTAAAAGCCCACTGGTGTTCCTGTATATGATGCTACTATGGCTGCGGTTTGAAAGCGATTTAAGCGATACATCTGCACAAAACCAATACGCATGAATTTGATGTCTAAACCAGTTTTGGATCTTTTATGTTATTTTCCTCATATTTTATATCATATTTCCCCACAGAAGCGTTGCATTGTAGTAAACACATCAAAAACAGCCCTAAAGGAATACCCAAATAGCTTAGAGCCTATCTGCAGATGTTCTTAGCAAGCCTAAAAACATATTTTGAGGACTACCAATGGTAACTGAGTTCAAATCAGCCACCATGGAGAACATCCCAGCTTTACAAACTGATATGAATGGCGAGTGAGTTTTCGAGGAGGCAGTGCATGCCTCTGTCTGTGCCCTTACCTCCAAAGCTTTCCGTAATCTCGCACACATATTGCTCCATCCATCTTTGTTATCTCTTCATAAGAGCACCAGCTCTGTATACAAGATGGATATTTTACCCCAAAGAAATTGTTTCCTTCCTTTTACATTTCAAAAAGTGTTGCCCATTGAACATTTCACTTTACTGTCAGATTTCTCCACATATGTAAATTATTTTTGTTCAGAGTGGAGGTTAAAATAAGGTTTTTTTTTTCTTTTCTTTTTCTGCATACTTATACATATAGCGATCCTGATATTTTTCATAAATACGATTTCTTGAAGCGCATAATGACAATTTGTTTAGACATGTTCGGACATTGAGCTCCAGACCATCAGCCTGGCCGTTCAGCGCACATGTACCCACCAAGAAGTTTTATCTAGGCCAGGCTTCGGGAATTTGCAGCTGGCTCTTATGTAGATAGTGTTTAAACATGAGGTATAATTAATTTTGGGTATATCAAACGGACAATTTTTGGTCTTATTTATTTATTACTTAATTGATTTGGCTGAGGGCAGTTTCATAACTTTATATTTTTATTTAACTGAAATCCTGTAGGCTACTATAACTAGCACTGCTTTTGTACTTTTGACTGAACTTGTGTTTATTTCCTATTGTACAAACTTATTATAATTTTATAGTGGCTAATATTGTTTATTTAAATATTATTGATCAATAAGTAATATTTGATATAAATAACATGCCGTATTTGGTATTGAGAAATGGTCCGTTTGTGATTGTCATTTCGACTTCAGTGAAAATTTTGTAAACAATAAGACTAGCGCTGTAATGGGAAATCCCCTTAGCTGATAAAAGTGGCAAAGACAAGTGGACATTGAAACTGATTTTGAGATTATGACTTATGATTGACCTGAAGAATATCAGCTAGATGCAGGTAATGCACTCACTTAGGATGCTGTGAGTGCCTCTGGCCTCGTGCCTACTGCCGAATCACAGCCGTGCTGATATACAGTCATATCGCATGGCTGCTCATGTGATATTGCTCATATACACCGATCAGTCATAACATTATTAGGTGAAGTGTCGCTTCATCACGGCACCTGTTAGTAAGGCAAGGCAAGGCAAGGCAAGTTTATTTGTATAGCACATTTCATACACAGTGGCAATTCAAAGTGCTTTACACAGAAATGAAGTTAAAATAGTTATAAGTGAATACAATAAAAATATATATAGTATAATAGTTATAATAGGAATTAAAAGGAAATTAAAAGGAAATAAAAATAAAGATGAAATCCCCTATCTGGGGTGGAAGAAAATGGAGAGTCAGGTTTACTTTAAAAATATTTGTCAGGTAACTGTGCGTTTAGACAGTACCCTTACAGACAAATCTTCTTGGCCTAACTTGAGGGTGTTCTCTAGATGTTTTACCCGCCAGAGCAGATCTAAACGGGTCTTCCTCGCACCAGAACGAGTACTCAAAAAAATATTTGTCAGGTAACTGTGCATTTAAACATTACCCTTACAGACAAATCTTCCTGGACAGGAACACCAGGGCTATCTCTACTTTGTTCGACCGTCAGAGCGGATCTACACGGTCCTTCCTCTTACCACCAAGGCTATACAGATCTATCCGTCAGAGCGGATCGAAACGGATCGTCCTCGCACCGGAGGGATTTCGATTTATCGCTCCCCCGTCTCTCAACCTCTTCCACCCAGACAGCCTTAACAAAATAAAAAATAATTAAAAATAAAAGTATAATTAAAAACTAAAAATAAAACAGGGTTAAAATGAAACATAATTAAAGTGCAAGCAGTTCGGACAAAGCACAGAGCTCATTGAGTAAATGCATAAGATAAGGTGCAATCAGTCGAACGTACAGTGGCACAGCTCATTCAGTAAATGCACAGCTGAACAGATGTGTTTTGAGTCTGGATTTGAAAGTGGCTACTGTTGGAGCACATCTGATCTGTTCAGGAAGCTGGTTCCAGCTACGGCTGGCATAATAGCTAAACGCAGACTCTCCTTGCTTTGAGTGAACCCTTGGTATTTCTAATTGACTTGATCCTGATGATCTGAGTGATCTGTTGGGTTTGTATATAATCAGCATATCTGCAATGTATTGAGGTCCTAGGTCATTTAGTGATTTATATACAAGTAATAGTACTTTAAAATCGATCCTAAATGTAACTGGAAGCCAGTGTAAAGACCTGAGGACTGGTGTGATATGGTCATATTTTCTGGTTCTGCTCAGGATCCTGGCAGCAGCGTTCTGTATGAGCTGCAGCTTTCTAATGGTCTTTTTGGGAAGGCCAGTGAGAAGACCATTACAATAATCCACCCTGCTGGTGATAAAAGCATGAACGAGTTTCTCTAAGTCTTGCCTGGAAATAAAGCTTCTAATTCTTGCAATATTTTTAAGATGATAGTAAGCTGATTTAGTTATTGCTTTGACATGACTACTGAAACTCAGGTCTGACTCCAAAATCACACCAAGATTCCTGACTTGATTTTTTGATTTCAGGCCTTTAGCCTCAAGATATGCATTCACCTTGAGAATTTCATCTTTGTTTCCTAATGTAGTAATTTCAGTTTTGTCTTTGTTTAACTGAAGAAAGTTTTGGCACATCCAACTGTTAACTTCATCAATGCATTTACATAGAGAGTCAATGGGGCTGTAGTCATTAGGTGATAGGGCTAAGTAGATCTGGGTGTCGTCAGCATAGCTGTGGTAAGCCATTTTGTTATTTTTCATTATTTGGCTCAGTGGCAGCATGTACAGGTTGAATAGGAGTGGTGCAAGAATTGACCCTTGTGGGACTCCGCATGTCATGGATGTCCACTCAGACTTATGGTCACCTATACTCACATAATAACCTCTCCCTTCTAAGTATGACCTGAACCATTTGAGGACCATTCCAGAAAGCCCAACCCAATTTTCTAGCCTGTCAAGAAGTATGTTGTGGTCAACAGTGTCGAATGCAGCACTGAGGTCCAGTAGTACCAGAATCGATGTTTTGCCTGTATCTGTATTGAGGCGAATATCATTTATAATCTTTATGAGCGCTGTCTCTGTGCTGTGATGTGGTCGGAAACCAGATTGAAAATTGTCAAAGTATCCGTTTGAGTTCAAGAATTTGTTCAGCTGACTGAAAACAACTTTTTCAATGATCTTGCCTATGAAGGGGAGATTTGAGATTGGTCTGTAGTTGTTCAATATGGAGTTATCCAGATTTCTCTTTTTAAGGAGAGGCTTTACTACTGCAGTTTTAAGGGAGTTTGGAAAAGTCCCAGAAAGAAGTGAGGCGTTTACCACTTCTAGGAGATCTGCTTCTAAACAGTTAAACACACTTTTGAAAAAAGAAGTGGGGAGTGTGTCAAGGGCGCAGGTTGATGTTTTAAGGTGCTGTACCGTTTCTTCTAAAATTTATCATCAATTGCTTCAAAATCAGTCATAATAATTTTCTGAGGTTGTGGTCTGATCTGACTCACCTCAGAGCAACTCAAGGATGTGCTGATCGCATTTCTGATATTAATGATTTTCTCGGAGAAGAAGGAAGCAAACTCACTACATTTGCTGTCTGAGAGCATTTCACTGGGAATGTGACTCGGGGGGTTTGTTAGTCTCTCTACAGTAGCAAAAAGAGTGCGTGTGTTGTTTATGCTTCTATTTATAATATTTGAAATGAAGGTCTGTCTAGCTTTGCCTAGTTCCACATTGAAAGCACGAAGACTGTTTTTATAAATGTTGTAATGGACAACAAGTTTTGTCTTTCGCCACAAGCGTTCCGATTTCCTGCATTGTCTTTTCATTAATTGCACTGCTGTTGAGTTTCTCCAAGGTGCTTTTTGTTTGCCACTCTTTTTTCTGACTTTTACAGGAGCAATATCATCAATTACACTCTTAACTTTTGAGTTAAAAGAGTCAAAGAGAAAATCAACAGAGTCTGCAGATATGCTTGGTGTTAGAGATATAGCCTTCATAAACAGCACACTAGTGTTCTCATTTAAGCATCTCTTTTTGACAGAGACAGATCTAGTTTCAATGGCAGGAGAGATTGATATATCAAAGAAAATACAGAAATGATCAGACATAGTAGACGAATCAGGCATAACATTACAACCTAATATTGTGTTGGTCCCCCCTTTTGCTGCCAAAACAGCCCTGACCGGTCGAGGCATGGACTCCACTGGACCCTTGAAGGTGTGCTGTGGTATCTGGCACCAAGATATTAGCAGCAGATCCTTTAAGTCCTGTAAGTTGTGAGGTGGGGCCTCCATAGTTTGGACTTGGACTCAAACCATCCCTGAACCCTTTTTGCTTTGTGGCAGGGCACAATGTCCTGTTGATAGATATAGCCACCAGGGAATACTGTTTCCATGAACATGGTCTGCAACAATGCTTAGGTAGGTTGTATGAGTCAAAGTAACATCCACATGGATGGCAGAACCCAAGGTTTCCCAGCCGAACATTGCCCAAAGCCGGCTTGCATTCTTCCCATAGTGCATCATGGTGCCATGTGTTCCCCCAAGTAAGCAACACACACGCGCCTGACCATCCACAGGATGTAAAAGAAAACGTGATTCTTCAAGCCAGGACACCTTCTTCTATTTGCTCCGTTGTCCAGTTCTGATGCTCACAGCTGCAGTTTTGGAGATGCTCTGACCATAAAATAATCGTCCAGCCATAACAATTTGGCCCTTGTCAAACTCGCTCAAATCCTTATGCTTGCCCAATTTTCTCGCTTCTAATACATCAACTTTGAGGACAACATTTTCCCTTGCTGCCTAATATACACCGATCAGGCATAACATTATGATAGGTGAAGTGAATGACACTGATTATCTCTTCATCACGGCACCTGTTAGTAGGTGGGATATATTAGGCAGCAAGTGAACATTTTGCTATGCATATTTGTCATAATGTCATGCCTGATCGGTGTATATTGCAATAATATTTTGCAATATTACTTTTGAAATATGCATTAATATATATTTAATCTCAAATCTTGATCTAGTGTAGTATAGGGTGTTAAAAAAAACATGAACAGTGATCATTGGAACGTTCACCATTTATTTTTTGTGGTGTGCAATCTTTTACATTTCAAATAGTGGCTGAATTTATTGCTTCTCTTCACAATCTGGCCCATGTACACAATAAGTCCTCCTGGCAGGGAGGGAGAACGCAGCATGGATCTTGTAGCACTCTCTATGTTATTATCATGATCAGTGCTGATTGCTGATTGTTATGGTGTTTGTACCTCTCTTCTATTCAGCCCATGCTGTGTGTTTGGGCAGTGCTGATTGTGTTGATGCTAACACCCTCCCCCCTCCTCCTCTTGTCGTCCTAATGGAGGAAAGGCCTGAACACACGAGAGGAGAGGAGAGCTAGGACCACACCAGACATAATGAACACCAGACAATCAAGACCATCAGTCCACAGGAGAGGGGGGAAAAAGTCAAGTAGCTAGAAGAGTAGAGCGTAGCCAATCTTTTGTCCCATCCAAAAAAAAAAGAGCTTCAATTTCCTTTACCTCTCATTCACACCTTTAAACACATGGAGAGAGGGATGTTCGGAAAAAAAGAACACACCAGCATCTTATTCTTCGAGTGTGAGAGTGACAGCATGGAGATTTACTTTTTTTATTTTTTTATTTACAGCTCAGACACCAAATGGAATCTTTTATCCGCTGCTTGTTTTTAATCAACGCTAACAAAAGAAAAGACAGTGGAGCGAGTTTGACCCGCCGTGTTCGGGGGACAACCTCTTTCTGTGGTCACTTTGTCCTTGATTTTGTTCTGTTATTTGTTTTGCTGTTTTAATCTCAGCCAAGTCAATAATATTCTTTGTTGTCTGAAAATGGTGTGTCGGGGGAAAAAAGGTCTCCCTCTTTTGTTGAAATTACCTGCCTGTGACTTCTCTCTCCTCAGGACTCTGGGATGAAGTAATCATTAAATGTTGTTTTCTGCCCGCAATTACTTTCCGTTGCATTGGGTCAAACACAGCATGGATAGAGAAGAGAGTGAGGAGGGATGCAGAGGCGTGTGTGAATGAGGAAAAGAGGACGTAGGAAGGAGAAGTTTGATACTGTTTGTCTGGGCACTTGTGTATCTCAGCTGACCAACTGTCCAAAAGTTTGGGGTCTGTAAGATTTTTTTAGGGCGTGTTCACACTTGGCATGTTTGGTTTGATTAAAACAAAACCTGGTACGATTGCACTGTTAGTGCAGTTCACAAATGAAATATGAATGCTACACGGACCAAAGACATGACCCTAATAAGGGCAAAATGCTCAAGCATACCTGTTTTTTCTCTTCATTTGCGATGTTGCCCATCACAGTTCGGTACAGGCATCAAAACCGTATCTCTGTGCAGCAGATCTTTGTTTGTGTGTGTGATGGAGCGATCCCTGTAGCTGTTTTGACATTTCTAAGCTCTTCACGAGTTCTCAGTATAGTGAAAATACTATCGCATGCAGGCTACGCACATACAACGAGCACATTTAGGTTTTTTGGTTTGGAATTCTTTGTAAGGTCCGTCACAAAATATTTGGGTAACACTTTACAATAAGGTTCATTAGTTAAGTAAGGAATAATTGACGACGGGCCGTTCAATTATTAGAATGATAATGCACACCCGAGGTGGTGATGCGGTCACGACGCGAAGCGGAGTGGCCGTTACACCTCGGGTGTGCATTATCATTCTAATAATTGAACGGTCCGAAGTCAATTATTCCGCTTATACTACGGTTACCACACCTCAAGACATCGATCCGATTATATATTTAATGGGATTCGTCCGGTTTTTGTACTTAAATCGCTATTGTGAGTAGGACTATTTCTTCCGCGTCTCATCCAACAGCTCTTTTGCTAGTTCCGAAACGTCATTTTAAAGCTGTTAACGAAGGCTTGAGCCGTTGATAGCATTCTACTGCAGTTATTAATAAAGTTATTAGAAAGAGAATGAGAGCGACAGAGAGAGAGAGAGAGAGAGAGAGAGAGAGAGAGAGAGAGAGAGAAAGAAAGAAAGAGCGCTTGTGTGAACTAGGCTCCCTCTGTGCGTCTCTAAACAGCGCTGTTATTACCTCGCAAGTGAAAAAATGTCACGTGTAGCCTTTAAGTTGCTTCACTATATAGGCTAACTGATCAAATCGTCAGGGCAGCGCTGACACTTTTTTGTGCAAACTGTAGTGCGTGTGCGAGCATGTGTGATTTCAGTAATGAGACAGAAAAGCTTCCCTTTGTTGTTTTTCATCTGGACTGTCTAATACTGCTGCTGCCCAGTTGTTGAACGTGTTATATTCACTGTAAATATTAAGATTTACTTTAGGAAAATCGTCTGTCATATTGTTGTTTTTTAGTCCTGTAATTTCCGTTATTACAGTTAACTATGCGAAGTGATATGGAACTGTAATGCGGTCAAGAGAGCTGCCTGGAACTACGTTCGCTGTGCATCTCCCAGAAAATAATTGCACACCTCAGAACGTTCATCAGCCAATCAGATTCAAGCATTCAATGGCCCCGTAGTATAACATTAGTTAACTACATTAGTTAACATGAACTAATAATGAACTGCACTTATAAACCATTTATTTATCTTAATGTTAATTTCAACATTTACTAATGGATTATTAAAATCTTGCAAACATTAGTTAATGCACTGTGAACTAACATGAACAGCTGGATTTTTATAAACTAACGTTAACAAAGATTAACTAATGCAGGGGTGCGTTTCCCGTACAACGACGTAACTCACTGCTGAACTACCATATACGATGCATTGTTGAAGAATTCGGACCCACTTTATATTAGGTGGCCTTAACTACTATGTACTATCATTTTAATTAATCATTTGATACAATGTACTTATTGTGTACATACATGTTTTTACATTGTACTTACATTTAAAAAAAATACCTGCATGTAATTACATCTGTAATTAATTTCTGTAGTTACATTTGTAATTACACAGTTGACACTTCCCTTACACCTAACCCTACCCTTAAACTTACCCAAACCACCACACCTGTCCCTAACCCTACCCGTATCCCACCTCAATATCAGCAAAGGTGTTTTGCAATACAATTTGAACACAGTAAGTAAATTGTACTTACTTTTTATGTAAGTACATAGTACTTAAGGCCACCTAATATAAAGTGGGGCCAAGAAATCAACTACCTAGTCACGACTGTTTCCCGAAACCGTATTGTCGCAAATCTGTCGTTAAACCACGTTGGTTAATGATATCACGCAGGTGGTGGAGTACTAACTGCTCTTAATTAATTATTTTGAGATCAAATTCATGCTAGATTTTTTGCTATAAATTATGGACATGGCACCTGAGGACTTATTCTTATTTTTTGCTTTATTTCCAGATTCAAATAGGCTCGTTCTCCCGTACTAGTGCACGTCCGCACATGCGCACTTTTCAAAAAAGGTGCTTTAAATCTCTTGACAAACTAAAAGACATAAATTACATTTGTATTTGAAATAAAATATATAGATTGTACTGAATATCAGCTTGCTTATTTTGCTCAAGATAAGTATTTATTAGTTATGCAAACAAGAAACAATGCTTCTAACCACAGGTCGAGAGCAGTCATTCCAACCACACAAGTTTGCGATGCTGTTTGCGAATGATTGTTGGAACTATGGTTGTAGAAGCAGTCTGTATGCTTAGGTGCTTGATTTTATACACCTTTGGACATGGAAGTGATTTTGAACACCTAAATTCAATGATTTGGAGGCATGTCCCATGTATGTTGATAACGACGGAACTTGTGACCATAGTTGGTTAACGACGCTTTCGGGAAACGCACCCCTGAACAGAGGTGTCGTTCATGGTTAGTTCATGTTAACTAATGCATTAACTAATATCAACTAATGCAACCTTATCGTAAAGTGTTACCAATATTTGTAATAAAAGCCGACCAATCAGATCTCTGTGCCTTTAGGTTTGGTATTAAAATGCCCCTGTGGACGCTAAGTGGACCAGGACTAAAGTTTTTTTTTTTTTTTTTTTGCCAAGCGAACCAAACTAGTGTGAACATACCCTTAATGCTTTTTAAAAGAAGTCTATTTTGCTCACCAAAACTGAATTTGTTTAATTAAAAAAAAAAAAAAAAAAATACAGAAAAAATAGTAATATTGTAAATTAAAATTAAATTGATTCCGGTGATGGCAAAGCTGTATTTTCAGCATCATTACTCCAGTCTTCAGTCACATTATTCTTCAGAAATCATTTTCATATGATGCTTTGCTGCTCAAGAAACATTTCTGATTATCAACTGATTCTGTAGAATCACTGCTCAAAATTAAGGGAAAACTTAATCATCACAGTATAACACCAAGACTGTTAAAATTCAAGGATATTAGTCTGTCTAATTAGAAAGCGTAAGTGATTGTGAATCAGTTTCACAGACTACATGTGCATTGGAGAGGCAACAGCTAGACAACCCCCAAAAAGGGAATGATTTTGCAGGTGGTGGCCATAGACAATTGTTCTCTCCTTATTCTTCCTGACTGATTTGTCTTTAGTTTTGCGTTTTGTTAGGGTCCTTGTCGCTGTCTGCAGCATGAGGTGGTACCTGCAACCCAATCAGGTTATGCAGGCAGTCCTCCTCTTCCAGGATGGCTTATTCATGCATGCTGTCGCAAAGAGGTTTGGTAAGAGGTTTGGTGTGTCTCCTAGCACAGTGTCAAGAGCATAGAGGAGATACAAGGAGATGAGGAGAGCTGGACAGGGACATAGAAGGGCAACAACCCAGTAGCAGGACCGGTATCTGCTCCTTTGTGCGAGGAAGAACAGGAGGAGCACCTTCAGAGCCCTACAAAATGACATCCAGCAGGCTACTGGTGTGCATGTTTCTGACCAAACTGTCAGACTTCATGAGGGTGTCATGAGGGCCTGACGTCCTCTAGTGGGACCTGTGCTTACAGCTCAGCACCGTGCAGCTTGTTTGGCATTTGCCAGAGAACACCAAAATTGGCAAGTCCGCCATTGGCGCCCCTCTCTTTTCATAGATGAGAGCAGGTTCACACTGAGCATATATGTGACAGAGTCTAGAGATGCCGTGGGGAATGTTATGCTGCGTGCAACATCATCCAGCATGACCAGTTTGGCAGTGGGTCACTAATGGTCTGGGGAGGAATATCCTTGGAGGATTGCACAGACCTCCACGTGCTAGCCAATGGTTCACTTACTGCTGTTAAGTACCGGGATGAAATCCTCAGAGCCATTGTCAGACCTTATGCTGGTGCATGATAATACCCGGCCTCATGTGACTAGAATGTGTAGCCAGTTTTTCTGTTGTCACATAATTTTGTTCTTTACAAATTATAGAATAAATAAAGATTTTCAAATTGAATATTAATTCATTGATATCCAATGTGTGATTTAAGTGTTCCCTTACTTTTTAACTTTTGAACAGTACTTTTGAATGGTACTTGAATTATAACTTTACAAATGGTGGCTCCAAAAAGTATTTTGGCACTGAAAGAGATTCACCCAAAAATGAAAGCTCTGTCATAATTTACTCACCCACATGCTGTTCTTGATAGATATTTTACATGTTATGATATTAACGATATTAAACCATTGAAACATTCTTTTTTGGATGAACTATTCCTGTAAATCACACTGTGTAATTTCACAGAGAAATATCAAACCATGTGGGTTTTGCACACAAAAAGATTTTTTTTTTTTTTTCAGAACTTCACTTTTTCCAGCCATTTTAGCTATTACTTTTAACCAAGTGGTCCCAAGGTGATTTTTAGTGGATGTATGAAGTCTGTTCCGCTAAAGTTCACACAGGTGTCCTATTGCAGACTCACGCAGGTGTAGTTTATCACATTAATATTCCACTAACGTTTGACAACCATAAAAAGTCGAAATACTTTTTGTTTTAGCCCTGTACAAGAACTTTATGGTGTTTTAACTATTTTTCAACGTGGCTTTACTCAGATGAAAGCACATTCATTTAGCATAATCCTAATTTAACAAAATTAGAATGAGAATAACACATTCATGCACGTACGCACCTGAAATGTTTTTGTACATAAGAACATTTGTATGCAATCGTTACTGAATGAGGCCCATTGTGACTGCTATAAATGAAAGGCCACTTTTTATAGCTGCACTGTAAAATATGCAGCTTGATTAAAAATGTGTTGAGGTGCTGTCAGTCGACTCCACCCATTTGAGGGGACAGACATATTTTATACTAGACAGATCGTTAAATATATTACATTTTCATACTCCCATAGAGGTTTTCATTTCATAAGGATTGAGCCAATTAGATGTGGTTTAAAAATCTGAAAAAATTGGTTTAAGTCAATTAACTAATTTCACACTATTTGGCAATTATTTATAAGCCTTAATTCTTCCACAACCAATCAAAATGTATAATTATTGTGAATGCAACGTATAAGCAAACATAATAATTGTCTAATTAAATAGAAAAACACAGTTAAGCATCCTCAGTAACAAAGACAGGTCACTGTTGTTGTGATTAATGCATCTGTATGACAGCACTCTCACTGTGAATATGCTTGTGTTGTAAGCAATGTCTGTTGTGCAGGTGTGAAAGATTATAAACAAGTAGCGAATTTAGAAGATACAAGTCTGAACATTTGCCAAGCGTAAAGCTTCCCTTTGTTAGATGCTCTTTTTCATGAGGAGAAATCTTCTGTGCCAGATTTTTATTCAAATACAGGAAACTGCACATGTGTTGCCCTGAAGTTTTTTTTTTTTTTTACTGCCGACTAACAGATGGTGGGATGTGTACTTTACGTATTCAGGGGGCCATTATTCAAAAAAGGTCTTCTACTGGACCCTAGAGCAACTCAGCTGTGCAATAGTGAATTATGACTTCCCGATGAAATTTTCATGCTGTTTGTCAATCGGTCATTTAATCTCAACAATGGCATTTTTCATCGTACTATAATTCCACAACTCTCTATTTTTCTCTATTCCGTCTGATATGCAGAATTGTTCAGACAAAATATTCTGGGGGCCATTACATTTTTGTGAAAATGATCAAAAACGCTGGAGGTGTCTGGCAACTTAAAAAAATAAACGCTGGCAGGGAAAGATTTAATAGTGAATATGTGTACCCTAATCTAAAGTGTGACCCAAGCTGGTAAAATATTTTATCAATTTTAGTCAAACTAATTACATAGGAATTAATTAAGCTTCACAATTAATCACACATACAAATATTTGCAGAGAAAAGCCTTCACATGAAAATGATTCCAGGACATTAAGTAAATAGAAATTGACTTGAAATTGAAAAATCAGTATATTGTTTGTTTTAGTTCCACATCATTGAACATAAGCCATAGCCTAGTTCTTGTAGTCTGTCTATGCTATTTTTGTGAATGTACATGTGGCTCAGACTGTTGTCTTTGGCCATTGTCTCACATTTAGCTGTGTTTTCAGGGTCTTGCACCATTAACGACACTGTTAGAAGTAGTTCAGCTGTGAAAAAAATGGATTTCAAGAGCCTTTTTTCTGTTCATGAATACATGCTTTGCATTTACAGTTTTGGTAGAATTTCAGGCTCTAATTTGCCTTATTGCAGAATTTAGAAGTTACATGCATTATAATTATACACTATATTGCCAAATGTTTTGGAATGCCTGCCTTTACATGCACATGAAATTACTACTTAATCCGTAGTATTTAATATGGAGTTGACCCACCCTTTGCAGCTATAACAGCTTCAACTCTTCTGGGAAGGCTTTCCACAAGGTTTAGGAGAGTGTTTATGGGAATTTGTGACCATTCTTCTAGAAGCGCATTTGTGAGGTCAGACATTGATGTTGGGTGAGAAGGCCTGGGTCACAGTCACCACTCCGCTCTAATTCATCGCAAATATGTTCTATCCAAAGGCCAGTCAAGTTCCTCCATGCTCATTCATGTCTTTTTAGACCTTACTTGTCATGTTGGAACAGGAAGGGGCAATCCCCAAACTGTTCCCACAACGTTGGGATCACAAAATTGTCCAAATTATCTTGGTATACTGAAGCATTTAGAGTTCCTTTTCACTGGAACTAAGGGGCCAAGACCAACCCCTAAAAAACAACACCACACCATAATCCCCCCTTCACCAAACATTACACTTGGCATAATAGTCAGGCAAGTACTATCCTTCTGGCAACTGCCAAACCTAGACTTGTCCATCGGATTGCCAGACAGAGAAACGTGATTCGTCACTCCAGAGAATACGTCTCCACTGCACTAGAGTGATGTAAGGCTTGGATGCACCTGCTCGGCCATGGAAACCAATTCTATGAAACTCTCTACGCACTGTTCTTGAGCTAATCTGAAGGCCACACGAAGTTTGGAGTTCTGTAGCTATTGGCTCTGCAGAAAGTTGGCCACTTCTGTTATGCTTGTAGAAGCAGTCTGTATGCTTAGGTGCTTGATTTTATACACCTTTGGACATGGAAGTGATTTTGAACACCTAAATTCAATGATTTGGAGGCATGTCCCAATACTTTCGGCAATATAGTGTATTTTTATTTATATATACATTTTATAACTTTTTTATTAAATTGTATTATATCAAATGATTGCATTATGTAATTCTTAACGGAAATTCCATGAAATGTTGAGTTATATATTTGCATTGGCTACCACTTTGTAAAATTAATTAGTTAATGTTAATTTGTTAAATGTATTCTTAAAAATTAGAAAGGTCATCTTTAGGTGCTAAAATCCAGAAAGTAGGACTTGTAAAGATGCTGAAAACCTCCTGTAAGTGTATAAAATATGTTGTATGGCTCCACGGAGCCTGGAATTTCCTTAACATATTGCAGTTGCTGGAGTGTTGCATGCCCCTGGCCTCGAGTTGTAATTTATTTTTGCGATGCATGTCACACTTTACATCCCACTGTACATTTGTACATTTGGGACTTCATGAATATATAATAGCAAACAGCAGCATGAAATCATACGAATCTCCTCTGCAAAAGTAAAAGTGTAAATCACTCATAAGCAGCGATGAAATACGAGAGTGGTGCTGGAGTGGAGCTGGTGATGAAATGCATCTAGCCTGGAGTAAGTGGCCTTTCCCTGATTCATGAGAATGAAAAGTGGGCCTCTTATTTCACCTGATGGTTGTGTCCAACCCTTGAGTGAAAAATGGCATCTTTCCCCTTGTAAAACACCCATGGGGTTAAATAGCTCCATTATTATTAATGACCATCCATTTGCCAATCTAGATGTGGAGTCAGAGTGGGTGTGTAATGAAATGATAAAGTCCATGTAATTACAAACTCAATTATTATCTTTCAAATTTCATTTTGTTTGACAGCAGGGGATTTGTTTGAAGTTTATGCCCTTTTGTTTAATCTGTATTACATGCATGTCCAGCAGGGTTCAAAAGACTGAGACCACATTGAAAATTTGGAATTCAAAATCTAATTAAAAGTTCACTATTTCTAGTCCAGTAATCAAATAAGTATATTTGTGACGCTGACCATATTTTATACTTCACAGATGGTAAAATGAGATGCTTATTGATCTCAGTAACTGTGCGCTTTAGAGTTTTCTTTAACAGTAGTTTTGGTTTCCAACAAACACCTTGTTCAAAACCTTGTTCTCTTAGATTAATTAATAACATATTGTTAGTTAGATTGTTAGATATCCATTCACTAATGCAAAATTACTGACTAATGTGTAATGGGGTGGGGGGGGGACTACATTAAACAAGACCAAAGCTAAATAGCAGTAGTTTCACTAGTTTTCTCAAAAAGTTGGATCCCACTGAATTTGCATGTTCTTTCAATATACAACACACACACACACACACACACACACACACACACACACACACACACACACACACACAAACTTTTGATTTTGCCTCCCCAAACAAAAAAGTCTAATAAATCTTTTTGTTTCTTTTTTTATGGGACACGAAAGTCCAGCTCTTTTTAAGGTTGTCAGCTGATTAAACTGTAATAATATCCTTAATTTAGTATGCATATTCTCTCTTGACATGTTCTTCTCTTGTCCCCAAGGGTTCTAACTGTGCTCATATCAAGTGCACCAATTAAATACATGTAAAATTTGCATACATGGCTGAAAGGATACTAAACTTTGATCAAATATGCCACAGTGTACCCCTTCGGTGGGTATGTTTTGACTCAATGAACTTTATGAAGACTCATTACTTGATCATTTGCATTTTGAAAAAAAAAAAGCACAACCCTTAAACCTTTGCCATGATCTCGCATGAAACTTTTATTTGTGCTAGGAAAGTTTATTCAAAACATACAGTGCATACACTAAAAGCAATGTTACAATGAATCCTCTATTATACTATATTTCTATATGTGTAATTAATTAAAATTCAAGGCTGAATTCTCTCATGTGACATAAAGCTCGCTGCTTCATGCAGAGATGTGCTGTAGGTGCTACAGAGCCTGGTTTCCTTAAGCTCTACAGTCAGCCAGATAATGTTTAGACAGGAGAGAGAGAGAGCGGGGAGAGATGATGTTCTGTATTTATGCAATTAGCCATCTAATTGGTAGTAATGGGTTTGCACATGCTAACATAATGACTTGAGTAATCATCTCTGTGGCATCCTTGATGTAAATCCCATCAAGATATATTCAGGTTGTGCTGCTTTGCTCAACAGTACTGTCAGAAATTGTCATTTGTGCTTATTGTCTGACTTCAGCATAATTCAGTTTAATCACACTTCCTGACCAGGAGTGACCCACACTGTCATATAGCATGCATTCAGTTCCTTTGCGTTAATGTCACTACACCCCAGCAACATGTCTGTTAATTTGTTAACTATTGTTGTTGGTGTTTTTTTTCCCAACAGCATTTATTGATGTACAACCTCGCATCTCTGAGTAAATGGAGAGATGTCACATTTAACAAACTCTGCTACAATTACTTTTCAGTCTTTTTTTGTTTGTTTGGTTGAGTTGGAAAAAAATAAGCTCAGGTTTTGGAACAAAAGACAAGGCCTTCGCGGTTTGTCATATGGGAGCAATCTGATTAACAATCTCTGACGACAATGTTAGGCTATGCTTGCATGGGGACGATTGAAAAGATCTTCAAGCGTTCGCACCGCTGTAATTACAAGTGTGAATCAGCCCGGGACTTCAATCAATAACCACTGGCCATTTTGCAAAATGTTTCAATCTACAGACAATTTGCTTTAAATGCGAGCCATTATTAGAAGCCGTGTTACTCTCAGAGTAAATAGGCTTGACATTTTTAAATGAATGTTTTGCAACAATGTAAATATCATTTACCCCACCACACAACATTCAGTTTTACCCAACAATCTGCAGGAGATCTTTGTGGTGAAATTAAAAAATACCGTCTCTTACCCCCAAATGCAAGGTTTTTCGACAAGCGTTTATGTATGTGGAGACCGGAGCACGTGGGGTCTGATTCTTTTTGAAAAGCTCGACGGGAGAGTAGTGATTCCCCCTGAATACAAAAAGCACTTAAACAGCATCAGAGTGAGCCGCTGCCTCCGGCTGACGAAAGCATTCAGCGCTGTCACCCACATCAGTCAAGCAGTACTAGTCCCTGTGGAGGAGAAACTGATACGGACTACATCTTTGGAGCTGTTTAATGTGAAATATCACATGCGAAAAATAGTAGCTCTCCTGGCTGTTGACATAGCGCCACTGACAGCTCGTGCTGTGCCTCTGCAAGCTGGAAAGCAGCGTGCCTTCAAAACACCTTTTACACATAATGTAATTGCGCACATACTCTCCACTGCTTGTGCTGATTGCCTTCACGCATGCACATGCTGGGCAAATGCACTAAAGGTGTCTACGGACTTCTCAGCGAATGTGTTAGGGCCGCTACATGTGTCTGCCTGCGCGCATGAATCTGTCCACTGTGGCGTGATGCGCTCGGCCCTCAAAAGAACAATGGCTCTGAAAGACACCTCCAATTTCCAAAGCAGCTCTGGGGTGATTTACAGCAGCCTCAGAGAGCGACCTGGCCAGGACTCATTCTGCTTGCTCAGAGAGTGAGTGAGCGGCATCATTTTTCCTTAATGAAGTTAGTGACCCTCTGAAAGGTGACACGTTTACCGCTCCACTGATTTATGCACTGATGCTCTGAGGCAGACTATAGCAGAGTAAGAGTGTGGCCATCTCTCTCTCTCTCTCTCTCTCTCTCTCTCTCTCTCTCTCTCTCTCTCTCTCTCGAGTGCATGCTGGGAGTTTGTGGTCGGAGTGTGAGTGTGTGTTGGAGTGAGCTGTACTGTACGAGTGAGTTTTCTATCTTTTTTCTATCTTTTGTTGCGAGGTAAATAGAGGAAAGTTTGTAGGTGTTTGTGAGGAGCGTCGTCGGTCAGTGTGCACTGATCGCTATGGCGGCGTCTCAGCACGCTGGTTTGGAAAGTTTAACGCGCCGGCACGGTGTTAAGGTAGTACCCGCGGAGCGTTGTTCAGTTGAGGACTGCGTCCTCGCTGTTGCTGCTGTTGTTGGTCATGATTGCATTCTTTCTGCATCAAGAATGAATAGCGCAATAGTGATGTTTTTGAACAACGTTGATAAAGTGAATGAAGTTGTAGAGACTGGGATTGTTGTGAATGATTCCCTTACTCCAGTCATGCCTTTGGTACAACCGGCGAAAAGAATAGTATTGTCAAATGTCCCGCCGTTTATTAAAAATGAAGTGATTGAAAGGGAATTGTCCAGACACGGAAAGGTTGTGTCAAAAATGAAGAAAATCCCACTCGGTTGTAAATCTCCACAGCTGAAGCACGTTGTATCTTTTCGGAGGCAGGTGCACATGATCTTAAATAACCAGAATGAAGAGTTTAATTTGGCCATGAAGTTTAAGATTGACGATTTTCTTTATGTTATTTTTGCTACGTCAGATTCAATGAAGTGTTTTGGTTGTGGACAAGAGGGTCACGTGATACGCGTGTGCCCTGAGAAAAACGCAGATCAGAATCACAATACGAGCGACACGCATAATACAGATCATGCACAAACTAGCGATACAGTTTCTTGTGTTGACAAAAGTGGAAGTGAGGATTCTGAAAGCAATAAAGATAAGAGTGTGGCCTCAAATGAAACTGTGCATGAAGGTATTTCTGAGGTTAGTGAGCAGGTCACAGAGTCTGCTGTGGATGATGTTGACATGACAGATGATCAGAGTATTTTCAAAACACCGACATTAAAAAGGAAAACTAAGACTAAAGATAAAGAAAACAGGGCTAGTAAGAAAGCCACTGGAGCAGCTGTTGTTGATATAAGCGAGGTGGACTCAGAGTCCAGTAATGTTGAGGACTGTTATGGATCTTCTGTTATGGACAGTGATTGTGAATCATCAGACTCGGTTAGCTCAGCTTCACAGAAGCGAGCTGGCCGCAGTGCTTACGTTTTGGATAAAGTAAAAACATTTCTACAGGCCACGAAAGGCATGAAAGGTGTAAATGTAGAGGATTACTTCCCAGATCGTGAGCTGTTTATAGATTCTACCAGGGCTTTAATGAAGGAGGGTGGAGCTTTCACTGAACAAGAAGTTTTTAGGCTGAAGAAAATTGTCCAGAAGTTAAAGCTAAAATTATTAAATGATGAATTCGAACCAGTCTAGCTTCTCTTCTTTTTTTTTGAGATGTTTGTTACTGGTCTGCTCAATTTACCTTTTTATGAGTAGGATACGATTGGGCACTCTTAACTTAAATGGTGCACGGGACAGCAAGAAAAGAGCAATGCTTTATGAATTGATTAAACAAAAGAGAATTGATGTAATGCTAGTTCAGGAAACTCATAGCGATGCTTTGAATGAGAATGAATGGTTAATGGAATGGGGTGGGTCGATTATTTTAAGCCACAAAAATCACTGTAGTGGTGGTTTAGCTGTACTTTTTAATAAAAACTTTATACCAGTTTCATATGAGACAGAACATGTTGTTGAGGGACATTTAATGAAAGTAACAGCAAAGTTTGAAAAAATGGTTTTAGTTTTTATAAACGTGTATGCTCCTGTTGTTGGTCCTGAAAGGGTTGTTCTTTTTGATAAATTAAGTAATATTTTGTCAAACTGTAAAGAGGAAGAGTTCATATTTGTTGGAGGAGACTATAATTGTACGGCAAATGATGGAATGGATAGGAACCATAAAGAGCCACATCTAGCTTCCCAACATGCTATGAGAAAGCTTATAGAAGAGCATGATTTGTGTGATATATGGAGAACTTTATATAAAGGACAAAGGCAGTACACATGGGTGCAAACAAGACAAAATGCTATTTCCATGGCTAGACTGGATAGGTTCTATTGTTTTAAATACCATTTTAATGTCATTAAGAAATGTGAGATTCTGCCTAGTGGGTTTTCTGATCACAGCCTAGTAGTCTGCAGTGTTTTTATTAGTAATATAAGGTCTAAGAGTGCCTATTGGCATTTTAACACCTCTTTGTTACAAGACAGTTTTTTTAAGGATGTTTTTATATTTTTTTGGGAACAGTTTAGATCCAGGAAAAAAGAGTTTTCTTCCCTACAACAATGGTGGGATCATGGGAAAAAAGAGATACAGCAACTGTGTCGTCAGTACACTCTCAACGTTTCCAAGGACATTTCCCAATCAATGAAAGCCTTAGAGATTGAAATAGTGGAACTTCAGAATTTGGTAGAGTCCACAGGAAATCGAGGACATATTGAGCTCCTCAAAGTTAAAAAAAGAACTCTGGATAACCTGTTGGGTATCAGAGCACAGGGAGCTTTGATCCGCTCGCGCTTTCAGAGTGCGGTAGAGATGGATGGCCCAACTAAATTTTTTTTCGGCCTGGAAAAAAAGAATGGTCAAAGCAGACTTATACATTCTTTATACTCATTGGAGGGTGTAGAAATGGTGGAGCCCAAGGAAATTAGAAAAAGAGCTGTTTTATTTTATTCTGAGCTTTATAAAAGTGAACGTACAGAGGAAGGTGAGCTGGACAGCTCTTTTTATATGGGTTTGCCTAAAGTTCCAGATGAGATCAATTCTTGGCTTGAGAGGCCGCTATCAGCATTTGAACTGCATGTTGCTCTGCGGAGCATGGATTGCGGTAAGGCCCCAGGAATTGATGGTTTACCAATTGAGTTTTATCAAACGTTTTGGTCAGTGCTGGGGGGTGATTTGCTGTCTGTGCTCAATGATAGTCTGGCTGGAGGGTTGCTACCTTTGAGCTGCAGGAGGGCGGTCATTACCCTGCTACCCAAAAAAGGTGACTTAAAAGAAATAAAGAACTGGCGCCCTGTTTCACTTTTGTGCTCTGATTTAAAGCTCTTTTCTAAAGTTTTGGCCATTAGGTTGAAAGAGGTAGTTGGGCACGTTATTCATCATGATCAAACTTACTGTGTGCCTAACAGGTCTATTCATGATAATGTTTATCTAATTCGGGATATTTTGGACGTCTCTAGGCTATTGGACATAGACACTGGTCTCATTTCTCTAGACCAGGAAAAGGCATTTGACCGGGTTGAACACAGCTATCTCTGGCGTACGCTGGAGGAGTTCGGGTTCAGCTCTGGTTTTATTGCCATGATTAGGGTTTTGTACCGAGATGTTGAGAGTGTATTGAAAATTAATGGTGGTCTTACTGCTCCTTTTCAAATCAACAGGGGTATTAGACAAGGCTGTGCACTTTCAGGGATGTTGTATGCTCTTGCCATTGAACCGTTACTTGTTAAGATCAGAGAGAGCATTGAAGGTTGGACCATACCTTGCTCTGGAGCCAATTGTAAGGTATCTGCATATGCAGACGATATTATTGTTTTGGTTAAAGGGCAAAATGATGTTGACCTTCTTAAAGACATTTTAAACAAGTTTGGTACAATTTCCTCAGCCAAAGTTAATTGGTCCAAAAGTGAAGCCATAGTGAGTGGTAAATGGTCTCATGGTCTTCCTAAATTACCAGGTGGTTTGTCCTGGAAGAGAGATGGGTTAAAGTATTTAGGAGTATATGTTGGCAATGACTCAATGATAAGCAAAAATTGGGAAGGAGTTTTAGAAAAACTAAAGGGGCGATTGGACAAATGGAAATGGCTTTTGCCAAAAATTTCTTTTAGAGGGAGGGTTATAATAATTAATAACCTGGTCGCTTCACTTTTGTGGCATCGTTTGGCCTGCATTGACCCTCCAAATGGACTTTTGAGTAAAATTCAAGCCAGTATGGTGGACTTTTTTTGGAGTACTTTTCACTGGATTCCGCAGAGCATACTTTTTTTACCCAGAGATGAAGGAGGACAAGGACTTATCCATTTGCCCAGCAGGGGGGCAGCCTTTCGACTTCTGTTTATTCAAAGGTATCTTACAGGACCTAAGGATCTAGTCTGGAGAAAAGTGGCTGATGTTATCTTTAATCAAGCTGGCAGACTGGGATTGAACTCTGGTTTGTTTCTGATGGACTCAAGTAAGCTGCAGTGCAACGGACTGACTCCTTTTTATAAGGGACTTTTTAAAGTGTGGGACTTGTTCGAAAAGAGGAGGCTGGAGCCGACGTCCTCGTTGTACTGGCTTCTGGAGGAACCGCTTATAAATGGAGCCCGGTTTGATGTTACTTGTGAAGTTACACCTGGACTGATTCATTGTTTAATTTCCACTAAGACTTTAAAACTGCACCAGTTGTTGGATGTTGCTGGTTCTGGCTTGAATGATGCTCAGTCCATGGCCTCACATCTAGGTGTGCATTCAGTACGGCATGTTAGAAAAGTTCTGGATTTTTTTAAAAAGAAATTTGCAGAGGTAGAAAACAAATTGTTATTTGATTATTATAATGGGGAACTGGTTCCTAATAGTACAGATCCCTTTCCAAATATTTCTCTTAGTCCCAATCTCAAAGGACTGTCTGGACCCTTTCTGAGCCTGAGGGGACTAGAAGGTTTAAGTTTGCAGGATATTCAGAGTAAAGTTTTGTATACATGTCTTGTAAAAGTTTTAAATAAAGCTAAATTAAAAGAGCGCAGTGATACAGTGTGGAGAGAGAAATTGGGAATGAATGATGGAGATAAACCTGTTTGGAGAGTTTTATACAAACCACCAATTGAAAAACGTACAGGTGATATTCAGTGGAGAGTTTTACACGGCGCAGTTGCTGTAAATGCATTTGTGAGTTTAATTAATCCCAATGTATCAAGTGATTGTCCTTTTTGTACAATGAGGGAGACCATTTTTCATTGTTTTTTAGAATGTTCAAGACTGCGTGATATGTTTTGTTTTCTGGATGTTCTTTTCATGAATTTTGGGGAGACATTTTCTTCTAAGATTTGGATTCTTGGACCCAAATATAGTGTGGCGCAAAGAGTAAAAAGTCAATTGTTGAATTTTTTAATTGGGCAAGCCAAACTTGCTGTTTATTTAACTAGGAAAAACAAAATAGAAGGTAGAGAAGGACAATGTGTGGTTACTGTATTTAAAAATATGGTAAAAGCAAGGGTTTTGTTTGATTTCAAGTTCTATAAACTGATGAATGACTTAGAAAGTTTTTTGCCCAAATGGTGTTTTAACGGAGTTATTTGTACAGTCGATGATGAAATGTTGGTCTTTACTATCATGTTACAATAAGTCTTGCTTTTTTGTGCCTGTGTTTTTTTTAATTTATTTTCTGGATAATGTGATGTTTTGCTGATGTTGTAGTGTTATAAATAAAGTGTGTTGAAAACTCAAACTCTCTCTCTCTCTCTCCCTATTTCCTCTCTTTCTGTTTCTAGCTTTCTATATTTGTGCTATTCTGTCCAGTTCCCTGATATTAAAACTAATAAAAACTGACATGCAAAATACAAGCGTATTATAGCTATGTTCCAAAACCTAGCCACCTAATGCCCACGGTATACTTTGTTTTTTACAAGCAAAGGGTATGCATACAGTGCGTGTGATTTAAATATCATTATCAGCACAATATGTGCATATTGTACTTTTTTACACTACTTAGTTTGTCCACAACGCGACAACACTACCCTGGTCCATTTCAGAGTCTGAAAAAAACATGGTATAGAGATGGAACTACAACAAACTCCTGGAGAGCTAACAACAGTAGATAGTGATTAATGTTGCATTTAAGATGAAGTCGGAGGTGGGAATATCCAAGTTGAATATTTCAAATTATGGCAAAAACATAAATTAAAGGGTAAGTTCACCCAAAAATGAAAATAATGTAATGTATTACTCACCCTCATGCTGTTCCGCACCCGTAAGACCTCAGTTCATCTTCGGAACACAAATTAAGATATTTTTGTCCGATGGCTTAGTGAGGCCTGCATAGCCAGCAATGATATTTCCTCTCTCAAGATCCATTAATGTACTAAACACATATTTAAATCAGTTCATGTGAGTACAGTGGTTCAATATTAATATTATAAAGCGACGAGAATATTTTTAGTGCGGCAAAAAAACTAAATAACGACTTATATAGTGATGGCCGATTTCTAAACACTGCTTCATGAAGCTTCGGAGCGTATCGAAGTCACGCGATTTCAGCAGTTTGGTGGTTTGACACGTGATCGAATCATGATTCAACACGCTAATTCATATCGCTCTGAAGCTTCATGAAGCAGTGTTTTGAAATCAGCCATCACTATATAAGTCGTTCTTTTTTTTTTTGGAGCACCAAAAATATTATGTGTTTTTAGTACATTAATGGATCTTGAGAGAAGAATGTCATTGCTGGCTATGCAGGCCTCACTGAGCCATCGGATTTCAACAAAAATATCTTAATTTGTGTTCCGAAGATGACGGCATGAGGGTGAGTAATAAATTACATTATTTTCATTTTTGGGTGAACTTACCCTTTAATGTTTACACTGTCCCAAAATCAGTATATTGCCATTTAATTAAACTTTTACTATTACATGTTAAATATAATGGTACTTTCCTTTACATTTTTACTTTAGATTATTCTAGATTGCTGTCTATCTAGTTATTGAAGTAAAACAGGGAGGCATTTATTGATACACAAACAATTATAATAGTATATGTATTATATATTAAATGTTTATACAAAACATGCAGCAAAATACATAAGTGTATCATATCTAAAATATCTAGCTAGATGATCCGCCAGATCAGAAAAAAATTTAACTGGTGTGCAATGTCGTCAGATGTAGCTTTTGCATTTTGAACTGTCAGAGGCGTTACACTTTTTCCGTAAGTTGAATACAGAAGGTGATCTGGTGGATGCTAGATATTTGACTTTATAAAGTTTTAAATATGGATATTTTTCTTACACAAACACATCGCTTCACTTCAGAAGGCCTTTATTAACCCCCCGGAGCCGTTTGGAGCAGTTATATGATGGATAGATGGACTTTTATGACGAATTTTAATTTTTGGGTGAACTAGCCCTTTAATAAGGCAACTACCTTTCAATGCAGCTTTATTTGAACCATCATTGTTAGTGATTTGGAACGCTCTAGGCACCAACCCTGTGCACCACAAAAAATGACATTTAGGAGACTATTAATTTCAATTGAGTTTGATTTTAGCATGCTGCTAAGCTAAAAGCATGATACTTTCATACACATAAAAATGCATATCACACACAAATCTGAGGTTTCAAATTACACTGAACTGCTTTGTGTTTCGTCAACACAGAAATGTGTTTATTTGTAATGAACATTTCTTGGATTTATTTACAGATGTTTATGTTTATTAGCATTACTGTGGCTCAAATCCTGCCATTCCTGTAGCTCAAATATATCTATATATGTAAATACCTCATTTTACTTCTTCAGACACGTCAACGTGTTCGCCATCTTGGAATGGTTAACATTTTAGGTGCTAACAAATCCAAGAATTTTCATTGAAAATAATAAGCAGCCTGTGGGTCCAAGTATCTTATATATATCTAGTGTAGGGTTCTTTGATGATTAATTATATAAGAGCTTTAACCAGAATTTTTTTTTTATTTACCATATGCAGAATTATCTAACATTATTGATAAACTAAATCCTGTGAAAATCAGATTGCTAAAGACTATTGCAATTATAGATGTTAATATAACTATGGTTACAGACTCGGCTTTGACTGTTCGAATATGGTGGACGGCTTATGCGTGAACAGGTCAAATGTAATAAATGCACTGTGTGATAAATGCGTAAATATTTATTCTGTATTTCTGCTGTTCGATATTTTCTGATTTCCCTTTGCATGATATTTGTTGGAAAACTATATTGGCTCCTGGTGGTAAAAATAAAAATAACACAAGCATGTAGTGCAGAGGAACCAGACTTAGTCCCTTTCAATTATTTCTAACATCTTTACTTATGCAAATATGCTAAATTATTTCTAGATGACAGCTTGGAGGGGGGACAAGCACGAGCAAAGTGATGTTCAGCCATGCCATGGCTCTCCTTTTCTTAGCGGGTTAAGATATACATACGCCGCTGTAGGGCTCCCGCCTGCCTCCGTGAGCACTGTTTTACATTCTAATTATTAGAGTTGACAGGCTTTATGGCTGGGGCTCAATACTGAGGCCTTTTCCTTGGCACATCTTGCATGTGATGTCAGAGCAGGTTTAATGAGATAAGAGAGTTTGAGTCCTGTAGTTTACTGTTCTCTTTCCTTTGAGCGAATCACATTCTGCCGCTCACAGCTACTGTAGCACGTGTCAGCTGCGTTAACAAGTAGGCGAAGAAGGAAGAATTGCTGCATTTCTGTTTGATTTATCTTAATTGACTTGATTTAAGTGGGAGACATCAGTGGAAGAAAGGTGTGCCACGATGACTGCGATTAAAATAAACAATGGATTTAGAGCAGTTCATTAATTCTTTAATATGTAAAAAGCCAATCTCAGACACAAACAACAGAGAATTTTTTAAAGATTTAATTAAGCTACTGGGAATTCAGCGCATATTGTAGGTAAACACTCAGGACCATGGGAATACCATTTAAATTAAAAGAACTGGTGTTGTTTTTCTCATTATGGGATGAATTAAACATTTATCACTGCCTTTCATTTCTCTCAGAAGCTGACATTTACAGGTCACCTTTCGATAGCGCCAATTTTTTATTGTCTCCAAGTGCCTTAGCAATAAGAGAAAGTATGATTTATTTTGTCTTCTGTGTTCACCTCTTGACTGAGCCTTCGCATTTGTCATTTCATCATCCACAGCTATTGAAGTGAACCTGCAGAAGGCTCTCGCCGAGGCCTCGGAGACCTGTACCCAGGAATGTCTGATCCTGGGTCATTCTGACAGCTGCTGGATGCCGCCAGCGCTGACCCAATTCCAGACGTCCGGCGCCGCCACTCTGCCCTCCTTTGGTTTTCAACAAAGCTGGGCGCGGGGGACCAAGCCAGATGGGCGTCACACCCTTGGCAGGTCAGTGCCCAAAGATGATCTGGACAAAGGGAGCAACCGGCCCCAATTCTACAACACACTTGAGAGACATTGCAGCAAGAAAGAGGATTCTGTCAAGGTCATCCCTCTGGCCAGCTTTTCCGCCACGTCCAGCCCCCAGACTTCCGTGAGCGGAGGCACCTTCCTGCGCGAGCATCAGCTGTAGAAGTGCGGGTAGGCCTCGGAGTACGGCATAATGAGAGTGATTGAAAACGAAAAGCTGACGAGTTCTGATGATTATTAGCATCTGTCAAAAATGTCATGACACGTGATGTTTTTAGACACGGCAGAAGGGGAAGTTAAAGCAAAGGACAGTAGCTTTCGAGATCCTCTATGAAACTGAAACATGTACAGTAGACAAATGGTAGATATAGACCAAAGTAGCTCTTCAAGTAAAAAAAAAAAGACAAAAAAGCCGTTTAAATATGTGTCTTAGTGACAGATTAGTGGCAAATGAATTAAGCTTTACTGTTGATCAAAAGGGACAAGATTTTTATTTCATTATTTGTGCGCCTTTTGAATGCAACTTGACATAGCAAATGACTTTTAAGTGTGTGCTGCTGGAAAAAATCATTGCATAGGCCTACGTTTACATGCACACCGATATTCCTACTTAATTATGAAATTGAACTTGTGTAAGCGCCATGTTCCTGTTACTTAAAGAAAATATGTGCATATTCCGCACATTATTTGGTCTAATTTTAAGTCTGTATGCTTGCACGTCTGCATTTCAGCAGTTAGTGGTCTTCGCAAGTTTAATTGGTGCTCACTAACAGCAAAGCCAGTGCTTACTTCTTTGTGCTTTGCATATAAGCGCAGACACACTCGTAAACAAAACAATAAAAATTTGGAATATTACGACGCATGTAAGCGTAGTCAATAAGGTTAAGTGTTATGTGTGAGCGCTGGGTGACGTCGGTATTTCTTTCGGCTTCGGTGAGGTGCGTCGTTTCCAGCTGAATTTCCGCCTGAGTCAGTTTTATTCTGCTAAAGAGACCTAGTTCCATGCCCCTTAATGTGCTGCTTACTCTGTCAAGACTACAGATACAGCTAAGCCTCTCTGCAAAAATTAGTCTTGCTCTGTGTTAACACATAGAAACTTTTATATATTAGGGTGCTTTTTTCTTCTTAAACTTTGACGTTAGCGCTTTTCTCCCTGGTGAGCTTAAAGCCTTCCTCTGATGTTCAGCGTGTTGGTAGTTTCCATGCATCTGACACCCTTTCTCTCCCATTATAAGAAACCCGCTTATTTTTAACATTATCTCATTAGCTGAGGCACAGACATGGCTAAAAAGACATCCTTTGTTTTTTTTCCCGCACTACTACATCAAGTTTTCCTTTTGGTATATACGATGTATGCACCACAATAAGTGCTATGGAACCAATTACAAGAATCTCCCAATAGTATAATTACTTTGATCAGTAATCACAGTAACCGTTATAGAAGCAGAGTGCTGCTCTATAATAGTATAATTGGCTACCTTTTGTATGTGGATGTGTGCATAAGCGCGTGCTCGTTAGCTAAATGGTGCGCACTTCTTTTTAAACTTATGGAAAAATTAAGCGTTTGTGAGATTTATATAAAATGATGTCAAAGAAACAGCCTTAAGATGTAGATGTGTATTGTATGGATGTAATGACTGCTAATTGAAGTAGAAGTTTGCTTACAATTGTGTCACATTTTCGTCCAAACATTCAGTATATTCAAGCAGAGACATCAAGTAATCCATTAAAGAGGCTGTGCGGGTTAAGAAATCAGCACAAATTTAATTCGCTAACAGTTCTCCTTAGTATATACTGATGACACAGAAATATTTGGGTCAGTGATCCAAAAAATTACTTCACTATAAAATAGTGTGCGTGCCAGCGACAAGAAATGTGTCACAGGGAAGACGTGTTGGAGTGTGTTGCTCTTTGATGTGAGAGAACAGAAAATCACTCCGGCACCTGTTCCCTAAACAACAGTATAAAATCTGTTAAGAGGAATAATTGTGGTGTGGGACTCTATCAAGGGAAGGAAGCGGTGTCCTGCTCTTGCATGTCAGCTAGCTGTGACCGTATCACTGGGACAAGAGTATCGTGTGACGGTGTGAGGATGGCAACTCAACTCGCACTCTCCTAATCCACACAATAGATCTGAAAAGCTCGAGAGACAAGGAATGAAATCCTAATATTAGGCGTAGTGTCTGTATTGCATAACACTGTTTGAAAATCTGTGCTTCTGTTCATTCATCACATCACAGAAAGCACATAGCTGCAAATTATTGAAAGATTATCATCAGATTCTCTTTTGAGCATCCAATAATTAAACACAATGATTTTTGAAGAAGAGAGCTGTAAGACCTTCATAACAGATTAAATATATTTACATATTTTTTTCAGAACTGCATGGATTTAGAGGTTTTACATTCTTAAAGTCAACATGAAATCAAAACTGACCTTCTATACTGTCTTAATGCCTGTTCCTGCGGGGTCTTTGTAAACAATTCATTTATACACTATAAATGGTAAACTAGGGGTGCGCAGTGGAGCCTATATCTGTATCTGTAACAATCTCAAAATTATTTGTATCTAAATATCTTATATCGGCGCCATTATGCATTCCAATGGAAAATGATAAAGAATACATAAATGCTTGCCAAGGTATAATACATTTAAATAGACTCATCAAGAAATAGAACATAAGTATGATTCGGTCTTAGTTGATATTGCAGCTGGTTTGTGAGAGACTGTTAGATTCGCTTATTTCATTCATTCGTGTATCATATCGTACAAGGATTGAATAATTTAATGAAGTCTGAAAGACGCATGGAGATGCACAAACTCATTATAGACCTTATTCAAAGCAGCGCCATCACAGGTATGAAAACAGGTATGAACTTCAATGGAATCTGCTGTAAAAAGCTGTATAAAGCTCCTAGATCACATATAATTTTCCTCAGCTCATGTTGTCTGGAGTTTTTTGTCTACTGAAATCTCTTGAAAAGATAATTTTTGCAGTGTTTCATCAGCAGAACAATCCAAAAACACATTAAGTAACAGTACAAACCTCTGAAGAGATGTATATGTCTGTCTGTCCCTCACAGGCTTGCTTGCATTTCTGTTAAAAATCAAAGATGGCGCTGCTGTGCATCAGGTCTATTGCGTAGTGATTTTAGAAGTTCATGTATAATATCATGCTATCCCCTGGCTCACCTGTTATCTAGCAAAAACTAGGAGTGACTGTGTTTAACAAATATTTTTTGTATTATTCAGTAGCATTCATTATTCATTTTGAAGCCATTATCCGTGGTTTTCCGACTAAGGGCCCCATACCGGGTGCAATACAACGCCATGCAAGTGTTTTTGCTAGTTTCAGCCCGACGCAGTTATCATTTTCACAGCGCAGTGTCGCGTTGTTTCAAGAGCTAATGCACTCGCGCCCATCTGTTCGCCCATGGGCGTGCTGGTCTGAAAACGAGGTGTGTTCAGGCGCGTTGTTGGTGCATTGCTATTTTGAGGCAAATCAAAATGACTGTATTTTTTGTGGGTTTTTTAAAGGCCGCGTTAGCAATGTGTGCCTATAGGCAGGGGCACAACGCGCGTACACTCTGCATATTACACACACAGGGACGTGCATGAAGCACACAAACATTTTTAAATATAAAAAATAAAATAAAAAATTTATTCCTCTCTGGCAAAGCGTTCAGTCTTTACACTCGCAAATTCTCCCATGTAAATATAGCGAATCTGCCATGGTGCAAGCGCAACTGGCTTTTAAAGGAAATGGGAGATGACACTCTGATTGGTTTATTGCACGTTACCCCAAAACATACCCATGACTAGAGTTGGGTACTGTTCACATTTTAACCGGCAAGATACATAATTCACGGACGGGCATTAGATTTTTTTTAGGAGGGCACAAATGAGATCCACCTAATTACATAATAACATTAATTATGTATTAAATGGTCGAAGAAAAAAAAAACGAGGAAAAATTAACGTACCACTCCATTGACGCGAAACAACATTGGAGTCGTAAAGCATGGGACCTAGCCTGGTCAAGTGGATTTTTTAAAAGGGTAAGTGAAAGAGAATTTTACTTGCCCGAATTAGCTTGGTTAAAACGCCAATAAAAATAAATAAATAAATAAATAAAAAAACGAAGGAATCACCAAAATGCGATAATGATTCTGTTTTAATTTAGTCTAAGTGGCGATCGATAGTGCATAATGATATATAATGTATGTACTGACACTAACAAGGTTGCGCTGGTGAGGCTTGCCGAGCAGCCTCTCGAGGAGAAATCAAAACAAATGAGCGCAGCTGACACAAAGAAACTTAGTTAACAAAATTCAAAATGTGGAGTTTTTATATTTATAACATATGATACAGCAACATCACATGACTAAGAGTGCTGAATACATCACGATTGAAAATATGACTGATTCCTATGACTGATTCCTCTGTACAATAAACAAGTAATTAATATTAAGTCACTTACATTTTAGATGCAATATTGACTGTTTTTGTTCTATTTTAGCAGCGAAAATAGTTCCAAACAAATATCACAGCAGAACCACAGCGCGTCTCACAGAAACACTATCGACAAACCAATCAAATCCATAAAAAACATTTTTTTTGTTTTTAATCAGACCAAACACATTTTTATTTTTATTTTTATTCAGGAGTTATGTATATACAAAACGATAACTTTAGATAACAGAAGTCTTTTGGTTAGTGGGATGTGACATGGAGTTAGAGAAGGGAGACAGGCTCCTCCAGGGCGGGCACTTTTGACTCACAAGGCGGGCCAGGCCCCCCAATGCCCCACCCATGGTGCCGGGACTGCCGGTACCGATACCTGAAATTCGGTACTTTTTCGGTACTTTAGGGATGTTTACCTCAATAACTGTAAAGAAACTGTAAGTAATTTATAGAAGTGTTATTGACATGATGCCAGATCTGCCTTGGTTGCTGTCTGCCATTGTCTGTGATGTTTGTATACTGTAATATTTACAAGTAAATAGTAGGCTACTAGCTACTTAATTAATTGAATTTTTTTTAATACATTTCATTACTGTGAAAAGATTTCCCACAAATTCTGTTGTGTATTTTCTGGTAATCAAATGAAGACATAAAACATTAATTTAATTTATCTTTTAATTTAATTAAACAAACTTTTTTTTTAAACAAAGTGCTGCACAACTGAGCTTTATGTTAAAATTACATGGAAGAAAAATTGTGATTTATTCAGTGCCGCCGCTCCCACCACGTGCATCACGCGCTGCGCGTAGGGCACCAAGTGCTCAGGGGGGCACCACAAGAAAATGCTCTCTTTTTGCGGTTTAAGATTCACAGACACTAGTCTATAAAACCAGATGCGTTCTCAGGTACCAAAATTTGTCACTGATTGATTTAATGTGAATCGGCACTCGGTAGTACCGACGTAATTCGGGCAGTGCCCAACCCTACCCATTACTCATTAAGACACTTGGTACAACCCTTTTGGACCATGCTCCTGGCGCGCTAACCGTTTTTTTGCATCATTAAACTAGCAAAAGTGGATTCGTACATGTCCTAAGTGCACCTGTGCCATGTGCTTCAGACCATGCGCTCAGATCGTTAAAATAGGGCCCTATGATCTTCGGCTCAGGGCAAATCTCTATAATTTGCATATATTCTTTCTTTCATTTGGCATCACCAGGTGTTAATGCTCAAGCATTCTGGGATATAAACTTTTCATGGTCCAATCATATCTTGATTTATAAAATTAAGCCCTGTCTGATTTTTTTCTCATTGTATATCCCATTTCTCTCAGAAATTTAACACAAATACAGAAGTTAAACACTTTGCAAATGCTATTTCATGTTGACTTTAAAAATGTATGAACTTGAAGATAAATATTTGCTGAAATCTAAAACTAACATTTTTGAGTAGTGGAGCAACTACATTAGTGCCAAAGTTTTAGCCTAATAAGTAAAAAAAAGAGAATGTGCGAGAATGAATGAAAACAAGAACATTTGTGATATATACATAAATGCAGAAGGTTTCAATATGCATGGTCTCCCCTCTAGCACTTTTGTACTTTTCTAAATAGATGGTTCCCTTATGTATCATGTAAGCAACCTTGATAATGAGGTGTTTCTTTCCTCTGATATATATTTTTTTGTAATTTTTTGTTGGTTTTTTTAAGCATTTTTCGGGAAAATATTATAGCAGATCATGTCAGTATTCAGGCATCTTCATTTGCATGTGGTTCCAGCACTAAGCCCTTGTTCTGACACTAATCGGAATCTGTGTGCTGTCAAGTGGTCATATCTCGGGTTGTGTTATAGTTAGTATGAAGGATTAGAATGGCAACACACTTTCAGCATCCAACACGTCGATATACAAATCAAATACATTTTCATCAGTTCCGTAAAAAAAAACAAGTAAAAAAAAAAAAACGGTAAAAAAAAAGGTAAAAAAAAAAACAAGAGCAAAGTGTACATAGATATACTTAGCAGTAACCCCGGAAATACATTTTAACATATGTATGTGTAAACAAAAGCAAAAGTGGTTTATACTTACTGAAAATAGTTGATAAAAGACAAAAATCATGAAAATGAGGACAATCTCTGTTGTAATGTATTTAAAACATATGCATACTGTATATTATTATATGTGTGCGCGTGCATTTGTGTGTGTGTGTGTGCATGTATGTATACTGGCACAAAGCTGGCCGGATAATGTATGTACACACTATGTATCTTGTATAGAATCTGAAAAAGAATATAAAACTGCTGATATATTAAATCTGCTTGTAATTTAAACATCATTTGTTGTATTTCACGATTATTACTTTCTTTGGAGGTGAGCTTTCATGTGCCAGCAGTCAAGCAATGAACTTTGTTGAACAATTGAAGTATATCTTGATATCACACCCCTGTAAAATACTCCTTGAAGTTGAAAAAGAGACGAAAAGAAAAAAGAACACACTCATTTACATTTGGTGTAATGTTTTTTTCTTGTCTTGAATTTTTTCTTGAACCATTAAATATTGTGTATCTTTAGACATTCTGTTGCGTGTCCTATCATTTCAAAACACTTTAATCCTATTTTTCTCTTATGGACTGAAAAGCCTTGATGTAAACAGCTGGTGGTGGTGGAGAATAATAACAAAAAAGAAGAAAGAAATGTGGTCGGTTATGGACCAGCTTCTATCAGGGAAAGCGAGCAACATGCATACGAAACACTGACTATTTGCGAAAAAGGAAGGCAGAGGGAACTCTTGATTAAGTCCGTCTGCACAGACAATAGCAGTTATACAGCTGTTAGAGGCATTGATTCAATAGGAGAAGGGTTTCGAAAAAACACACCTGAGAGATTTTAGTTAGAAAGAGAAGAGGCCACCTAGGTGGACTCAAGAATAATTGGTGAGTCTGGGCATATAACCACCATTATGTGCTCTGCAAATGTGCCAGTACTGCAGCTTTGGACCAAGCCCAAGACAGAGGTGGGAGCAAGAAAGGAGCCTTAAAAAGCAAATGAATAAAGATTATCCCAGCAAAAGAGTCTACCTACAGCACTGTAAGTTCCTGAACATTTTGCTGAACTGCCTAGTTACACTCTTTTTCTGCTGGCTTTACATTTTTGATGCTTGACGAGCACGTATGTGTATATGAGTGTGAGCTTTCATATAGGGGTGAGCTCAATTATCCTTCCTTTTCCCTCGTTAGTCCAAAAAAAAAAAAAAAAAAAAATTACTGGGCATCCAGACTGCAATGCAGATAGAGTAGAGGAAAATGAATTAACAGCATGCAAATGCTACATTTAAAGGGACAGTTCACTCATACTTTACTCACCCTCATGTCATTCCTATATAACTGTCTTTCCTCTGTAGAATACAAAATAAGACATTTTGAAAAATGTTCAAACTGTTTTTGTCCTTAAAATATGTCAAGGAGACACAAACATCAAGGTCTAAATGTGTCAAGGTCCAAAAGGGCAGTGGTATGTAGTATTATTTATAAACTATTATAGTATTTTTCTTTGCTATAATAATCTTTAACATGTTTTCTTCATTTTTTGTTGAAAATAAATGCCTTTCCAATCTGATATGTGATCAAAAAGGGAGTAGAGCATGTTTGGTAAAAGGCAGATTCGAACCATGGATTGATTTGCGTCAACACTTTCCACCATGTGCATTACCCTTACACTATTACTGTTTTACACAATCCAGCGTTATCCTTAATTTAGTCTGGCCCAATCAGACATCAGTGGGCAGAGTTATTGTATATAGCATCTGCCAAAAGAAAAAAATTAATCAGTTTGCAATCATCGTGAAATTAATCAAAACTACACTACTGTGTCATTTGAAGTGACATGTTCGCTTTGTATGATGAACAAATTGAAATTAAAGCTTTTATTCACTATCAAATCAAAACATGGTAATATAAAAAGGTTTAATTAATTAACATTAATGTATTAACTAACATGATCTAACCATGAGCGATACATTTGTTGCTGTATTTGTTAATCTTTGTTAACGTTAGTTAATACAAATACAGCCTTTAATTTTTTTGTTCATTTTAGTGCAATAACCAATGTTAACAAATGCAACTTTTTATTTTAATAATGTATTAGTAAATGTTGAAATTAACATTAACAAAAATGGTAACACTTTAGAATACTGTTCTGTCATTAATGAATAATTACACAGGAACAAATGAGTAATGCATTAACACTCATGTAACTACTACTAACTAACACGAAAATCTAATTAACTAATTAGTTAGTAATAGTGCTTATAGTTGAAGGTGGTGGTTCATCTTTAGTTCATCATTAACCACTATTTTTTTTTTTTCAAACCACCTAGAGGACTACTAAGAAATACTATACTGGAAGATCAGACCATTCCTAACAGAGCATGCAACACAGCTTCTCGTCCAGGCCCTGGTCATTTCTAGGCTACTGCAATGCGCTTCTGGCGGGACTTCCATCATGTGCGATCAAAACGCTCCAAATGATCCAGAATGCAGCAGCACTTCTTATCTTCAACGAACCCAAAAGGGCCCACGTCACACCACTCTTCATCTCTCTGCACTGGCTACCACTTACTGCTCGCATCAAGTTCAAGGCGCTAACGCTCGCTTACAGATCCACTACGAGCTCAGCTCCTACATACTTTGGCTCGCTCCTACGAGTCTATACCCCCACCAGAAGCCTTCGCTCAGCTAAGGAGCGACGGCTTGTGTGTGGTACAATCACAGAGAGGCAGAAAATCCCTTTCCAGAACATTTACATTCACCGTTCCCTGCTTGTGGAACTATCTTCACACCTCCATCCGAATTGCAGAATCACTGACAACATTCAAAAGACAGCTGAAAACTCACCTCCTACGTGAGCACTTAACTTCATCTTAAATGCTTTTCCTAATTTTCCTTCTATTTCCCTTTACTCTTTCCCTGCCCTGGCGTGTGATTCTCTGGGTAATGTCCAAAACTTAGTACTTCAGGCACTTTTTATGTTTCGTTGCCTCTTCATGACGGATCGCTTCTTGTACTCCTTAGTTGTAAGTCGCTTTGGATAAAAGCGTCTGCTAAATGCATAAATGTAAATGTAAATATATATTCATCATTAATTGGTAACACTTGAGTAATTATTAATGGGTTACTATGACCTTCACTTTAGAATTAATTATATATGTATATATTATGCATTATTCACATTTATTATGAATCAAAATATAGTAGTTCTTAGTAGTCATCTGGGAGGAGTGAAAAAATAGTAGTTATTGATTAACTAATAGTGAGCTACCACATTCAACTGAGCACTATTACTTACTAATTCGTTAATCAGAGTTCCTTGTTATAGGTAATAGAAGTTACTCGAATATTAATAGTGCATTACTCATTTGCTCCTGTGTAGTTATTCATTAATGACGGAACAGTATTCTAAAGTGTTACCTCAAAGATTAATAAATGCTGTAGAAGTGCAGTTCATTATTAGTTCATGTTAACTGTTGTAGTTAACTAAAGTTAACTAATGAAACCTTAATGTAAAGTGTTACCCAAAACATTTTTAAACCGAAAAAAAAAAAAAGATTACCTCAATTATGGCGACACGAACATCAAGAAGTTTGGTCCAATGAAGTATGAGGACCAATAAGGTTTAACATTAGTTGACATTAATGACGGAACAGTATTCTAAAGTGTTACCACAAAGATTAATAAATGCTGTAGAAGTGCAGTTAATTATTAGTTCATGTTAACTGTTGTAGTTAACTAATGTTAACTAACGAAACCTTAATGTAAAGTGTTACCCAAAACATTTTTAAACCAAAAAAAAAAGATTACCTCAATTATGGCAACACGAACATCAAGAAGTTTGGTCCAATGAAGTATGAGGACCAATAAGGTTTTAACCAATAAGGCTATTTAACATTAGTTTACATTTAAGGATTGAGAATTTAAGAATTTTTATAATATGGACAAAAATGTTCTTCAAAATATATTCTGCAAGAAAAAAAATAAAACAAAAGACACACAGGTTTAGAACGACATAAGGGTTTGCCAATGATGGCAGATTTTGGTTGAACTGTCCCTATATAAGAGGGGATTTTAAACACAGTTGTGTCAGTGCTTAGTGTAAAAACCAGAAACTATAAAAACTGCATTTTTGGAGTGTGCAACCAGAGAGTGCATGTGGAGACATTAAGTGGCTGTGACAATGGGTTGATATGCATGGGGGGACATGAGAAAAGGTAATGGGCAAAAGGGTATGGATGGGGTCTTACAGTCACACATGCAGGGAGCCCTTCCACACTTTCCCAGCATTATTCCCCATGGCCATTTTATTAGACGAATGAGACATGACTGGCTAGCATAGAGCTAATCAACCCAGTTTTGTTGTAGTGGTTCAAACTGAGGACTAGAAGACTTCAACCGCTTTCAGCATGGCCGTTTTTTTTTCTTTACCTGTAGAGATAGTGAGTGTACTACTGTGGCTCACACTGATTGTGTGGCTAAAGCCCACCCGAGTTTCTGTTCCCGCTTAGGATAAGTCCCCTCTGATGCAGTGATCTGAGCACAGAAGCTAAACGAGTTGCTAGATTTGAGGTTACTATGCGGTGACATTGTGTCTGCCGAGAGGGGGCTTATGTGTACAGAGAGAGTATCTCATCAAGGGCGTCTAGATGGGGTCATCACATCACCGCTGAAGATCTCCGGCTCAAAGCTTTTTCCTTTTGCTCAAGTGGGTTGCTGAAGGCAGTGCAGCAGTGTGGCTTATGTCTCATTGCCGTGTTGACCCAGCGTTTAAATCCAGCAATAGTTTTTTAAATCAGAAGCGAATACAGGAAGACAGAGCGAGCGAGAGTTTAAACTGGTGCAGTGACAAAGGAATAACAAAGTTACTATTGAATCACAGAGCAAGCCATTTGCAATTTGTCCCAGGAAAAAGCTGAAAATACAATACACTAGGAAACGGACCGCTGTGATGCTGAAAAATGCCTCAATGCTCCAAACAGGAAATTGATTGAAGTGGCCATTTGCAAGCAACTCACACCTTCTTATTGTTAATTCGTATCTGGCTTCAAGAACACTTGTTAACTTTGCAAATATGTTTCTTTAGAGAAGACGCACTTCGTTTTTAAAGTGCCATCTGCAGAGGCCGCTGGTTGAACATATAGAGGGTGTCAAACAGCATGCTCATTTTAAATTGTAATTAAACTGGCCGTCAGGTACCTTGAGGCTGTTTAGTCTACAGCAGGATACTAATTACTATAAGATGACCTTTGGAAAAATATCTGGTGAATAATTCATAATTGTGGAGATTGCTTCAGAGACATTCACTCTGAACTTTGTATGCTCACAACTATTTAAATTAATTTTAAATCGAACCCTCTGATTCGGTAATCAAGCAGTACAGTATGAGGGGGAAAAAAATTACACAAAGGGTGAGGTTCCTTTTGAGCTGGTGATAAAAATGTTAAAATGTTTTATTGCCTTTAGACAATACTGACTAGTATCAGTATTACACTTTCATCTAGCATGATGCATACTAAAAAAGAAGCTATATACTACTGAATAAAGTCAGAGTTTAGAGATATTTTCATTTTTACAATGATACAGGACCTGGTTTTCTTGAATGTCAAATGATTACATGCATGCAAATAGGATTCTGAAACCTTATTATAATAATTATTCAAAGAAGGTTTATATACAGCAGTACATCCTAATTGACATCACATATGGACTGAACCATTACGTAGATGTCAAGTAGAAGAAGACATACACTATATTGCCAAAAGTTTTGGGACACCTGCCTTTACATGCACATGAACTTTAAAGACATCCCATTCTTAATCTGTAGGGTTTAATATGGAGTTGGCTCGCCCTTTGCAACTCTTTGATTTTACGTGGCCTACCACTTCATGGCTGAGTTGCTGTTGTTCCCAGTTGCCTCCACTTCGTTATAATACCACTAACAGTTGACCGTGAAATATTTAGTAGTGAGGAAATTTCTCAAATGGACTTATTGCACAGGTGGCAACCTATCACGGTACCACTCTTGAATTCACTGAGCTCCTGAGAGCGACCCATTCTTTCAAAAAAAGTTTTTAGAAGCAGCTTGCATGCCTAGGTGCTTGATTTTATACACCGGTGGCCATGGGATTGATTGAAACACCTGAATTCAATAATTTGGAGGGGTGTCCCAATACTTTTGACAATATAGTGTATGTATTTATGATAACTACTCCACACATTTTCTATGGACAGACATATAAAAAAGGCAACTAAATGTAATATTTGTGTTCATTTTTGGGTAGTAACTGACTACATCCACGATGTAATCGGCATGAAAAAAAAAAAAAACTAGTACTTGATATTAAAGTATATTATGTCTAACCATGATTTTTTTTAAAAAAATGGATTACATAATTAATTTTTTTACAAAAGGGACAGAGCAATTCAATTTCACATCTAAACTAACCAAAGGTCTGCTTTTAAAGAGGTATGTGTGTTTAGTCATTATTTATATTTATTTTCTGTATATTTTCTCTTTCTAGTGTTATTTATAATCTTTTATTTTTTTCTTGCTGTGCCTGATTTTCACGGATGATTCACTCATAATTCTTTCCCACATGTTGTTTATATTTAATATGTTGCACTAAACATTTATGTATAGTTATGTGGGTAGTTGACATTAAGTTTTGAAATCTTTTTAAACATACAATATCTCTAACTCTGTAATAAACATGATTACACATGCTTTTATTCTAAACATTTTATGAATTAAAGACAGGTAGGTGATATGTTCCAGAAATATTTTTTGTTATGCTAGTTGAAAGTCTCTGCACATTCTGATAGCAATCACTATGTTAAGTGGTCTAAATGTATTTATATGTCTGTGGAAGGCTAAAATGTTTAGTCCGAATGCAATGAACCTCCAAATACCTGCCCGCGCATGCTATGTAGAGTTAGACAGACGTCAGTCACAGAGCACCGCAACCGAAACAGCAGCCCCCCTTTAAGGTACCTCATGAACAAAAACAACAAGCTTATGCTGCGTTCATGCCATAACCACCGTAATTTGGAAGTGATCGAATCCTATGACATTATACTCAAAGCGATTCGTGACTCGGACAATGTGTTTCAATGGCAACACTATCAACAGCTAAATGCAATAAGCAAGCAATAGCCGTCATTTCACTCTCTCAGTTCGCTATAAACCCGATATAGTCTGGCTATGAGTAATCCACTTCTAGCCAAAATAGAAGTCGTTTTTGCCAAAATAACTTGCGAGAATGTATGATACTCTATCATGTAAGCAAAGTCAACAGTTATTATAAGGTGTTTGGTTTCATTTCTTTGATATGTTCATGTTCTAGATGACTAGTCTATTTTCAATGGTTAGACGTCAATTACATTTTCACTGGCAGCCCAAATTTTGCCTTGTTTTAGCCTAGACGTCAGGGCCGTGTTTGGACGGCTATTAGACGTCTTTTAAATGCAAAATTGCTTGCTGGGAAGTAATGTCAATTGCGTTAACGAAAATATGACGAAAAAAGTTAGTTGACGGCCTTTTTTTCCATGACTGAGACAAAGACGAGATGACACAAACGTCCTTAAACGATAACTGTGGCTATACCAACATGCAATATCATTGACGAAAAAAGAAGAGACTAAAATGTAGTTTAAAAAATAAAAACATGACCAAAATCACTCTGTTTTTGTCGGGGGGAAAAAGCGTTCGAGATTTTGTGCTTGCGGTTTCAATCATTTAAATCCCCATTCAGAGATTTTCTGTTAAAATAACACGTAACTATTCTATCCGGTGTTTTACATAAACTTTGCAATCTGGCAACCATGTGTGTGCGAGCTCTCTCTTTCTCATTTGCGGATGATGTTTGGAAAAAAAAAACAATAAACAAGCAAGCTGCATTTCAGCAATCTCCATTTGAGATTTTCTGCTTAAATGAAAGTGTCACGTAGGTTGTCTGTGTTCTGTCACAAGCAGCGTGTGCCGTTTGTGCGACTAAATCTGCCATCAAACCTTCTCAGTGATGAACTGTAATAAATCCAAGCATGGTTGCTCGACTATTTGCGATTGTGTTTGCTGAATAACTGCACTTACGCAACCTCTTGTGTGACAATACAAAGTCTTTTTTTGCTGTTGTTTTAATAGAACATCATTAAAGTAACGTGGAATTTCACTGTTTTACATTTTTAGATGGGTAAAAGCTTCTAATTTTTTCTATTAGGCCTATATAAATAGCCTATAATAAATCATTGAACTAGATGAGGTAAAATAAACCATGCGTATGGGTCGACATTGTCTTGATTTATGCTTATCAGTGAAAGTGCAACAATAAATACATTTCTCAAATGGCAACAATCCTTGTGATTATAATTTTGAGCAAAATAATCGGGATTATCAATACAGCATGACAAAAGTTTTCATTGACGAAAACTAAAGATTAGACTAAAATGCTAAGTCTCAGACATTTAGTTGACTAAAACTTGACTAAACAACAACAGGACAAGGTTGACTAAATATAATAACAACTAAAAAGCACATTTGACACAGGACTAAGACAGAGACAAATTTTTTTTAAAGCTGACGAAATGAACACTACTGGGAAGTAAGGGTGGGATCTTATGCTTTTAAAGCTACTTTGTTATCGCTAGCCTCTCCGAAATTGCCTAACCTATAGCTTTAAAAGGTAAACACAGTGTATCTGTACTTGTCCAAATAGATTTGTTCTATATATATATATATATATATATATATATATATATATATATATATATATATATATATATATATATATATATATATATAAACAGGTCAAACTATAATTCAATCATTAGTCTCAATGCACATTGGTTCTTGCCTTGATACTGTAATAGTATTATGTCCAGTCTCTTGTGCTTCACACACGGGATTCAATTTCCCACGTCTTGAAATAGGCCAATCCATTTTTTCCACAAGAAGTAAAAAAAAAGCACATTGTGACCAGAAAGCAGCAAGAACAAATCATGTTCACAGTGATTTTGAAGTATGTGTGACTTGAGATGAAAAGATTTGGTTTTCTTATGGGCACATTTTCAATTGTACAGTACAGGCCGATACTTGGACCGAACCCCCAATCCTACTACATTAAGGGTGAAAGTAGAAATGTGTGTGCAAGATACACCCAATCTGGGGAATGTTTTGGAACCAGCAACTTATATGGTTAAATTTGATGTTAATTACATGTTTAAAAGCGCCTCTAAATAGGATTTGTAATCATCTCTGTACATTATAATTTTTTCAAATTGCAGAAATTCAAGTTTCTGATTATTTTGTCAGTCATTGTGGATTAAGCTTTATAACGACACACAGTGCCAGCAGATAATAAGAGAACGAATAAAAAATCTATTTCAATTATTGACTGTGATAATGAAAACTATGTGTTATTTTGGAATGACAAGAAAAAATTAGTTGACATAAAACCAATGCAAGGGGCAGAAACTTCCAAATGTCTCTAATCGCTTCTTTATAGATTTAACGCTGTCAAGAAAATGAATAATTGGATTATCTTTCCTGTTCATTACTCAAAACTCAGCTTTGGAACTTTAATCCACTCACAATTTCTCAAATTCTGAAACCATTGCAAACAAAGACCCTTTCTCAGATTGAAGAGGCTTTCAAAGCCACATTGTTTGTCAAGCAGACGAAAGTGTGAGAAATGAGGTATAGTTCTCTCCATTCATAAGAACTGAGCTCTGGACCATGTCAGGTGATTGTGTGATGTAGATAATAAGAGCTACAAAAATCTGCACTGCGTGAGCTGACAGGCATGACGAAATTTAGAAAGTCCTCAGTATGTGCTGATTAATGACTGACAATTGCAGTGACTGATTTAAATAATGCTAATTGGCCAACGGGATAATGATCCGTACATTTCCTCTAATTAGAGACAGCACAGCTCTTTGTGACAGCATTGATGGGAGGGTTTCGGGCTGTCGAGCAGGAATGTGCAGTGCGATTGGCAACATTATGTAGACTGAAGGTAAATGGATAAACCTTTATGGTTTTGTGTTTCTTTGTTTTAGCACATGTGCAAAACTGCCTTTTTATGGTTATATTTGCTGTAGTATCAATTGAATAATGATCGATTGTGAATAAATACATCATTAGGACAATGTCGGCTTATAAATGCCGTTATTACTATGCATTTCCAAAGGCTTAACATGCAAGTGCTATCATCTAACCATCTGGAGACAGATAATAGCCATGCAGGTTTTTATCTTTTCATAAAGTGCATTGGTAAGTGAGTTATGAATAATATATACAAGGACACTCTATATTCATGTTCATGTTCTCACAGCGTCTTCAAATTTCCAAGTTATTCTAAGTACAGCAGTAGCAATAGTGCGCAACTAAGAGTAGAAAAGGATGCAAACATTTGCAGTATCCTTGAATTCTATACTAAGGCACAGGGCTGGGCAAAATTCTGAATTTTGGAATTGGCTTCCTTCATTATTATGGATTTTGAGTTGACTTCACACCCAGTATTGAATTGGAATGACAGTAAGAGATATTCACTGAATTACAATTCAGATAAATTCACAGTCACACAACAGAGGGATTTTGTTTTTTAATCACATTTAATATTAGGTGGCTTTTACTATGTACATGTGTTCATGTTGTATTGTAAAACACTTTTGCTGCTATTGAGTACGGGTAAAGGTTTGGTGGTATGGTTCAGTTTAAGGGTGGGTTAAGGGGTAAGAGTCAAAAAATAAAATACTATGAAAGTCAATAGTCTTGACTGTCTGGTTACCAATATTCTTCAAATCTTCCTTTGGTGCAACAGAAGAAAGAAACTCATACAGGTTTGGAACCAGTGTTGCCAAACGTTTGTACAATAATTTTGACTTCTGTACAATGTACGACCAATGATGGAAAAAATGTCATAATGTACGTTAATTTCAGAATTTTGTGACACTTCAATGATGGTCGTTGTAATCATAGGGCTTCTATACTCATTGATCTAGATGTGGATCCAACCCAGTCTCATATAAAAACGTACCCTGACTACATTGGTCCAAAGTGCAAAACGTAGAGGGGTTACAATAATGGCCCTTGAATTGTATGACTGTTACATTTTTTTTGCCTATTCTTTTCCTCTTGTTTTGCGTCCAAGTCACGTGACTTTCAAGATTCCGGCCGTGAGAACAAAAAACATGGCGGACATTTCTCTCATTTTTAGTGGGAAAAAAACTGTATTTTGAGTTAGTTTCTGCATAAAAATAAGTTTTGATTACATTTCTAGCGAGAAATATATATTATATTTTCATAATATTCACTCATTGAATGTGCATAATCACTCGCTTGCTCATTGTTGCGAAGATTTTTTCAGATCTCTCCAGAAAAATGTGAAACTGTAACGTTTTGGTTGCTATGGACGCTGCTATCAACACATGGGAATGTTATCATGATGAAATTATTTATTGGGTTATCATTTTTCCATTATGACATGTTGGAGTATGATTCTCAATTTAATCAGTCAGCATAGTTTTATTTACATTTATTTATTTTTATTTACGTAAAACAGTAGCCCAACCCCGCCCCTAAACCTGCCCATGTGCATTATATGATATAAAACACAGAATATTACAGACGGGCACACTTTATTGAAAAAGTTCAAGTATTCCAACTGTTCTGAGGTCAAACGATTGATTTGTGTGAAGAAAAGATGGGCCCCGGCGTCACAATGAAGAAGACACCACAGGCCGGCTGCAGTTAAACCCATAGATATGTATACGTAGATGCCTCATTCGACCGCTCCAGGCACGTCGACGCCGGTCGACGCGCCGCCATAGAAACAGTCGCTAATGGGGAATCTATGTATACATATCTATGGGCCTACCCCTCGGCGTCACTGGGAACTTTGGCAGTATGAAATCGCGCTGAAGAAGTCTCGTTCAGAACACATTGCGATGTTTGGCATCAGTTCACGTGTGCCACGTGTTGGTGAGTCATAAATGATGTCCTAATGTTTGTTATAAAGTATTTTCTGCTTGTTGTTATTGATCAGATTATGTTCAGTCACTGCATTATATCTTTCATCTCCACTCAGGCTTCGCATTTCTTTGCTTTCTAAATCAACACACCTTGCTTACAGGGTGATTAAACACTGTCACGTGACGTGCTATAGACCTTTAAACATATTTCATTTTTTTATATCATATTATTCATATTTAATAATAACTACTAGTGTAGTTCCAACGTGGCATTTGTAGTAGAAGCACAATAAAAACAACACTTGCAATGCTTTTACCACAGTAACCGTAGTTTTAATGTGATGCAGGTGCAGTAAAAGGACATTACCTCATGCTTACCATGCTTTTACCACAGTATTGGTAGTTTTAATGTGATGTTTGTTGTAAATAGACAGTAAACACAACACTTACCATGCTTTAAATGCCTTTTAATGTTAAATCAAAATATTGTAATGTAATAGAGTTTAGAGTTTAAAGTTTATTGCCATTTGCACAGGTACGTTTCAGTACAGGTACATTGGAATTCTTATGCGTTTCTCAAAGTCAAGTTCTAGATAAAAAAAGTGATGTATAAAAAAGAATAATATATATATGCATACACCCACACATAGCCTGCATATATACATATACGTACATACATTTATCTATATTTACACATACACATACATACACACATACACATAATGAGGTAGAGCAGAGAGTGACTAGACAATTTTAAAAGGAGTACAAAAAAAAAAAAATATATATATATATATATATATATATATATATATATATATATATATATATATATATATATATATATATATATATATATATATATATATATATATATATATATATATATATATATATATATATATATTAAGTCCAATGTTTACTTTTTACTGTATATAATGTATGTATTATATATTATGACTTTTTTTCCTCTTTTTCTTTTTTTTATCTGGAAAGAACAAAAGGGCCTTCCGGAATCAGTCAGCCCATTCTTGTTCATGGAGAAGTAACGGAGAAGACCGAAAGCAGCAACAGCAAATATTTGCAATGGTAAGTATGTGTTGGTTTGAACTATTTATCAAGCATTTGTTGTTACTTAAACATATTCTTACAAACCCCATGGCTCAATCAGTTAGAATATATTTTCAAAGTCTTAATATTTCACAAGATTTAACAAGTTGTCAAATTCATGTGATACTCGTACATATGTGTACATATACTCGTACATAATCCTGCAGCTTTTGCTCTGACTCCTGCCATTGGCTACTGCCTCAATTCCTGTACATATTTATCATGATTTTTGTAAATCAGTTGCGCCCCTTCTTGGAAAGTAGTCGGATGTCCCACACTCTTTTAGAACGTTTATATTAAGTCCAATGTTTTCTTTAAAATTATTACAAATTGGGCCCTGTCTGTTCATGTAATATTATATGTATCTTCAGACCTCATGACCTACTGCTGATAACGTTCATGGATAATTGTGTTTGCATTTATTAATCATTTTGAGTCTAAAATCATCCCATAATAGTGGGGCATGCTTGTCATTACTGGTTCATGAAATGAATGAATTTATTAAATGTAATAGAATATATTTTGTAACACATATTGTTTAAAATTGTATAACTCAATGTTTTTGTGCATTAATGTTCTGTGGTTGTTATATTTACTTAAAGAGTGTAAGAAAATAGGACATAACTGGGGGAAAAAGCAACAACATAGAAGTGTATACTTCCCAATCTGGTTAGCTATCATCTTGGGATGCTGCCGTCTCAGACAGACCTCAGTGAAGACAGGCTGTGCAGAAAGGCCTCTCCAACTTTGAGGAGACATTCAATCAGCAGTCTGAGGCAAAGCGGCTATGGAGGAAGGCCAGGAGCCAAACTATCCAACCTGCCTCAGAGTTCACCTGCTGGTTCTGCGGCAGAGATTGCCACTCATAAATTGGACACAACCGACGCTGCACTGGTGACCCGTATCCAGTGTGATCCATGGTCTATATATAGTAATATACTGTATATATAATGAAACAAGAGAACCTGCTGATTCATATGTCCCCGATTCTGTCATCTAATATCCATTAACATGATCACATATTAAAACCAGACATGAAAATGTACTTTCCCACCTTAAAGTGGTAGTTTGTCTGGTAAATCCTTTATATGTTTACAGTGTACTGCAACTTCTAATGACATGTACTTTTTTTAATCTAATTTCTTACTGGTTAAACTCTTTTTAAAAAAGCCTACATTTACAGCAGCAAAGTTCATTTGAATTGTATACATTTAATGCAAATGATTTAATTCTGCATCCTGTTTGCTACCGCAATTCAAATCCAGGAACCGAATTGTAATTTAAAAGGCATCGCAATTTAATTCTGAAAGGCGCACGACCCTGCTGAGGTGAATGCTTCTAATGTAAATCAGAATGCACATCCTTATAATCTTGTTATATTATCCTAATGCTCCTTCAATGTCTGACCACAATGCGCTCTGTGACCTCCAAAAGGTATTTTCAAAACATTTCCGTGCCAGTCTTAGAATAATTTATTTGGCAGGAGAGTTGAGAAGAAAAAGTGGGAAAAAGGTAGACAGTTGTGATATTGCAGCTCTGTCTCCACGGCCCTAAAGGAGGATGACCCTCTTGTATAACCTCTGTGAAGCACATAACTTGCCACGCAGCCCCATGGCTTGTTGCCATGGCGCTATGTAGACGATGCTCCCTCTGAATGATGGGCTCATTGCATGCTGCTGAGAAAATAGCATCAGCCAGAATGATTCATCTTCTAGGAGCACGGTGAAGAGCACACACAGAACGCTCCTCGCAGCGGCGAGGGCTTTCATATTGGCAAGTGGGAAAATTAAGAAAACGGCTCACAAAGAATTTTTTAATAATTACGTTTCTCAATGTATGCATTGGATGCTCGATGCTGGTTGAAGTGTGCAAACTTTCAATTCGAAATTCCACACTGGCATCCAAATTGAATTATCGCTTAAGAGTAAAAGAACAGCAGAAAGCCTCAGAGGGAATGGAGAGGTGGTATCAGAGGGGGAATAATTGCTTTTGCTGATGTACTGTAAGCATAGAGACGATTCTTCAATTTTAGATCACCAGGAAGAAAAGTAATAAACAGGGAGACCAGTGGCAATAAAAAAATATTAACACAACGGCAATAAGGCTACCTCTTAATTATAATGAATGGAAAATGAGGTTAAAAATGTTCCACTAAAGTGTGCATTAATTGTATCATCTGATGCACAATAGGACTTAATTCATGGGTGTGAAAAGTTCATTACCAATGATATTCATCATGCCAAATATTGGCCTCGACGGCTCGTGGGAGGCTCATAAAAAGGATTGCTCTCGTCCCTGAGCATTGTTTAATATTCACGTCTGACTAATCATGTCTTTGCTCACAGACATTTTTGGAACCTCAATTCCTCCCTCTGAGTTCCTAAAATCTGGCTGGCTCAGAAACGCGCCCAGATGGACTGCGAACTGTCGCTTCTTGAGGAAAATCAACAGGGGAGTCACCAGTAGGACTCATTTTCAATTGCGATACAATAGGAATCTTTATCAGCGTTGACTCTATACCCAATATTGCTATTGTGCTAATGTGTTGTTGGCAAAGGATTTTGTTAACTGTTGAATAGAGTTTGTTGTAAAATTGCCTATATAGACAGTTTGTCACATCAAAAAGTCCAAGGACACAAATTCAAAAGCACAATGAATCTGGAGTCTTGTAAATAAGTTTCCAAGAAAATTTTCAAGAAATTGGTCAGAATTACATCCAATTGAAAGGTCTCTGTAAAAAAAAACTATAATACGTTTTTTTTTGTATTTATTTATTTTTTATTCTTAATCTTCAACTTAATCTTAAGCAGTTGTTATTATATACAGGGAATATGTATTTTAAATGAATATTCTATTTTGAAGCATATTTTTCTTTGGTGAGTTTGCATGCATGCATGCAACTTAATTATTTATAATAATCTAACATGCACATGTAAATGCCTGAACTTGATTCGTTTGTTGGGCAAAAGTCATAAAAGGATAACAGTTTTAAGCAAAACCAACACATAAATATTTGCTCAGTACCCCGATTTCACCCCAATTACATTTAATGTCATTCTGCTGGCTTATTCAATGTGTGCTTGTGTATATATATATATATATATATATATATATATATATATATATATATATATATATATATATATATATATATATATATATATATATATATATATATATATATATATATATATATATATATATATATATATATATATACTGTGTGCAGAATTATTAGGCACGTTGATTTTCTGATCATATTTTTTTTCCAGGCACATTTGACCAATTCCAAACAGTAATCCTAATAACTACTATTAATTTAGTATTTAATAATGTATAAGTGATATATAATTGTTCATGAAGGCTGGAAATGAAAAACACCTTATATTCAGGTGTGCAGAATTATTAGGCATGTTTTCTTTTACAGATAAATTGAGCCAAAAAAGAGATTTAACTCAAAAGATTTGAGAGATTTGACTGAAAAGTCAAAAATTATTAAATGCCCATGAGAAGGATGCAATACTAATGCAATACTAGACATTGCAGTTAAGGCATGACCATTGGACAGTGAAATGCTCGCTGGGTCAGCAGGGTCAGACAAAAACAGGTGGTGAAGAAAAGACACCTGTTTACTGCAAAAGAATTAAGAATTAAGGTGAATAATTAAGTGTGAAACCATCAGGAACCCTTTAGTCTCCAGCACCACCATTTTCCAGAGCTGCAACCTACCTGTAGTCTCCGGAAGTGCAAGGTGTCAGGATCTCAGAGACTTAAATTAGGTAAAGAATCCTAAAAAAAATGGCCCCCACTAAATAAGAATCACAAGCTGAAGTGTTATAAAATACATGAAGACTGTTTTTTTTATAGGCTTTATGGACAGATATGGACAGGTTGATAGTGACTCTTGAAGGACCAGCACCACATCCTCTTGCACCACTGTTTGAAGAATTCATCTTCCAGAATCTGGCAATACGTTTTGGGAGTTCATTTTTAGTCCATCTCTGCAAAACGGACTTCAGGATGGACTAAAATAAACTCCCACAACTCCCTTCAGCTTGTGATTCTTATTTAGTGGGGGTCACTTTGTAGGATTCTTTACCTAACTGAAGTCTCTGAGATCCTGACACCTTGCACTTCTGTAGACTCCAGGTAAGTTGCAGCTCTGGAAAATGGTGGTACTGGAATCCAGACTCAAAACACATCTGTTTAGCTGTGCATTTACTGAATGAGCTGTGCCACTGTACGTCCGACTGATTGCACCTTATCTTATGCATTTACTGAATGAGCTCTGTGCTTTGTCCGAACTGCTTGCACTTTAATTATGTGTTTCATCTAGATCTGTATAGCCTTGGTGGTAAGAGGAAGGACCACGTAGATCCGCTCTGATGGTCGAACAAAGTAGAGATAGCCCTGGTGTTCCTGTCCAGGAAGATTTGTCTGTAAATGCACAGTTACCTGAAAAAAATGTTTTTTTTTGAGTACTCCCTCCGGTGCGAGGAAGACCCATTTAGATCTGGTCTGACGGGTAAAACATCTAGAGAACACCCTCAAGTTAGGCTAAGAAGATTTGTCTGTAAGGGTACTGTAACGGGGTTTGTTCGGGTGGGAAGAAAGAGGCGGGAACCGGCGAACATTCAACAATAACTTTAATCAAATAAATAAACAAAGTGAAAGTAAAAGCGGCAGCCCCTCACGGATGACTGCCGCGCACACACTCAAAACGTAAATAAAAAGCAACTTAAAATCCAGGCCTGGTCCTCTCTCGTCCTTCACTGTCGTCGCTCCTCCTTTATACTCCCGTCACTCCTCCGTGAGACACGAGGCCGACCGCACGCAGCTGGCGGTCATCATCACTAATGACCGCAGCCTCGTCCCGCTTTCACGGTCCCTCAGCCTCGCTGCTCGCCACAGGTACTGTCTAAACTCACAGTTTCCTGACAAATATTTTTAAAGTAAACCTGACTCTCCATTTTCTTCCACCCCAGATAGGGGATTTCATCTTTATTTTTAATTCCTATTATAACTGCTATACTATATATAGTCTTATTTTTATTTTATTCACTTACGAATATTTTAACTAATTCACACTTTGAATTCCCACTGTGTATGAAATGTGCTATACAAATAAACTTGCCTTGCCTTCCCTAGGTGTCTTTTCTCTGCCACTTGTTTTTGTCTGACCCTGCTGACCCAACGAGCATTTCACTGTCCAATGGTCATGCCTTAACTGCAATGTCAAGTATTGCATTAGTATTGCATCCTTCTCATGGGCATTTAATAATTTTTGACTTTTCAGTCTGAGTTAAATCTCTTTTTTGGCTCAATTTATCTGTAAAAGAAAACATGCCTAATAATTCTGCACACCTGAATATAAGGTGTTTTTCATGTCCAGACTTCATGAACAATTATATATCACTTATACATTATTAAATACTAAATTAATAGTAGTTATTAGGATTACTGTGCTTTGGAATTGGTCAAATGTGCCTGGAAAAAAAATATGATCAGAAAATCAACGTGCCTAATAATTCTGCACACAGTGTGTGTGTGTGTGTGTGTGTGTGTGTGTGTGTGTGTGTGTGTGTGTGTGTGTGTGTGTGTGTGTGTGTGTGTGTGTGTGTGTGTGTGTGTGTGTGTGTGTGTGTGTGTGTGTGTGTGTGTGTGTGTGTGTGTGTGTGCGTGCGTGCGTGCGTGTGTGTGTGTGTGTGTTTTCGACGTGAAAGCATGTATATTAATATATATATTAATATATTTAACAAATGTTTTATAGTTATCAGAGTTGTATTGTACATAACACTAAGTGCTTCACCTGACATTGTTGGTAGTCATGACTACAAACTCATATATAGACCAAGCTTGAAAT